>NW_010115489.1:49798-84828 GCF_000699245.1 Pterocles gutturalis
TCACCATCTCCAAAAAAAAGGACCCTGCTCGTACTTAGTCCTGCTGATTTAAATGAGTGACTTACAGGGTCAGAGCTAAGTATGTGTTTTCAAACCTAGCAATTTTTTGTATAAATATTTAAATAGGAGTGCTTTTTAAGAAAGTAGCTTGTGTTAGCAAAAGTGTGAATGAAGTTATGTTTGTATAAAATGTTTACACTATCGCTGTGTTTGTGGAGAAGGCTTAAACCAATATAACTGCGTCCACACAGAGAAATGTTCACAGCAATGGCACAGAAAAGGGTAATTTGTTTCTGCTTATATCCTCACAAACAGATCATTAGCTAATGATTAACTCAGCCATATCTATTTATAGAACTTTGATTTTCTTTTTATGTTATTATATTGTATTTTATTGACTGAAAACTAAAGCAAGATATTCTAAAATATGTATACAGCTGTTTTCAGACCATTAACAACCCAATAACTAAGTTTTAGCTTAGAATAAAAAAAAATAAATTAAAAAAAAACAGGCACTAGGTCCTTGAATTAGCCCAGCAAGGCACCGCAGGGCTGCGAGGACAGATGTTCCCATGTTTGCCTGTGCGCAGGGATGCTGTACCTCAGGGTTTCCCTGCCTCAGGGGATGGAGCTGTACTTGGCTTGCACATTGTAGCTTGTGAGTAAGCAACGGAAACTGGATATTCTCCACATTTGCAAATCTGCCGTGCCAGTTAGACCTGATAAAATTTTAAATGCTCCCTTGAATGAAGTTTTTTAAATGCTGCTGTTGTTATCCCGCTCATTTTACATCTGAGTTTGGCAGCGGATGCCATTAGTGAACATTCAGTGTCAACAGTGTCATGATGTTGCTCTTAGAGATGTGTCGAGTGCCTTAGCGTGATCTTGTTGCATTTAAAATTAACCACAGTAGTAAGGCTGTGCCAATTCCTTGCATTAGATCCAGAACGAAGCCAGCAAATCTGTCAGGTGCAGAGAGCATGTTTCAAGAATAAACAAGTAACAAAGGAAACTCCTTTCTTCTGCTGCTTTTTTCTTTGTGTCACATCTTGTCACACTAACTATTGTTAGGTAAAAAGCCTCTCTGCTGTTCCGCTGTACCAAACAGCCTGCCTCAGCCAGGAGCAGGCAGAGAGGGTCGCTGGCTACATGGCCCTAGACCCCTGGGAATCCTGTAAGACAGCCACTAACAACCTGGGTTTAACTTGTTTCTCATTCATTATCATTCAAAGAAATTATGTTCGGAAGCAGGACAGGAGTTTAGATAAACCACTGAGATTTGTTTACCTAGGGGAAAAAAACTGTGCATTTTTAGAAGTGTGTTGCCCAGCCCACGGTAGTTAAGGGTTCTCGGTTTAAATAACGCTTTTTTTTTCCTGATACAGTCACAGAGTTTTTCTCTGCAGATCATTTCTCAGACTAAATCTTCAGCTTCTGGGAAACCACATGACTGATGGTCCTCAACGCTTGAGCTCGAGATAATCTATTGCACTTTAGCTGCAGAGTTGCCCACTCAGCATTCTACATGGCTCTAGTTTGCACCACTTGTTTTACAAGGTGTAACACCAGCTTTACATCCTTCATCGCTGAAGCTCTGACAATTTTTTTCCTCTGTGATTCAGACTGGGGGAAAGAAATGCATTTGTTGAGTTGAGAAACGCTCATGTTAAACTATTTTCGTCTTGCTTATTCACATGAGAGGATTCAGGATAGAAACCCTGAATGTGTGCAGAACCAGGGTTGTGGCAGAAGCCTGGCACACCAAACCCAGAGCAGTTTGCCCAGGGTTGCCCCAGGGTTGGCAGCAGGACTGGCACCAGACCCAGAGCCACAGCAGCCCTCACCCCTGCCACCACCCCGGTTCTGATGGAGCATTGGTCAGCTGCACTTTCCATTGCAGCAGTTAAAAGGTCCCAAGTCAATGTACCATTCATCACAGACTTTTTTTCCATTTGTTTGTTTCTCCCAAAACACCTTTCTCAAAATCTGGGTCATGTGAATATTCCTACACCTCACCTGCTTCCCAGCAAGCAAATGGCCTCCAAGCACCAGCTGGTGGGACAGTCCCACTGCCTGGCAGGTAGCAAGGTGCTCCACAGGATCTCCTATGTGTGTTCTGCCAGGGAACATGTGCTTCTTCCTCACCTTCTGTTCTCATCCAGCTTCGGTTCTCCACTGCTGTTGGTGCACCCACGAATGCCTGCCCTGTCCTGGGAACTGCTCTTTGGGAATGGCCACGCCAAACACCTGACCCAGCTCTCCTCCCGTACCATTCCCTACGTGCTCTTCCTCACATTGCTGCTGGCTGAGACAACCCAGCCATGTGCCTGGGGGCATGGCTGACCTGAGGAGGACTGCTCAGCCCCACACTCACCACTGCCTGCTGAGTGCTCCTGACCCATCACACCCACACCAATGTCCCTGCGCTCCTCAGCGACCCAGTGCTTTGACATCCTGCTATAAGCAGAAGCTCCAGCTCACAGGGGTGCTCCTCAAGTAAGCAAAGGTTTTTATCAGGTTGAATATTGCTAAAACACCATCACATCAGACAAAAACTTGGGTTGGTGGGCTGGTAAAGTGACCCAGCAAAGAGAAGGTTCTCCACAAACAGCATCACTGCCTAAGGCACAGTCTTCCCCAAAGGACTTTGGTTTGTAACAGGGAGGCTTTGGCAAGTCCAGCCACCTTAAAAACATTTGGAAAAAACAGCTCTGCTCTTGTTTCATCAGAGAGTGCCAGAGACCATGTCTTCCTAATAACACTTATTAGGTAACCAGAGCGTCATTACATCATCGACTGGAAAAACTGCCGGAACGGGGTCACCCCAGCCCTGGAGCGCTGCCCAAACCCTGCCCAGCTCCCGCAGTACCTGTCTGAGTGTGATGGAGGTGATCACCCAGGTTAAACCCGCTGCCTTCGCCCACGGCGCGCAGCCAGGCTCTGGTGGGCTCCCCACGTGGGAAGGTCACTGCCAGGGCCAGTGGGAGCGGTGCAGGGGGCTCCCAGGGCCACTGAGGCTGTGTTCTGCCTGTGTGAACAAGAACAGCCTTGTTTTATACAGCTGGGATGAAGGTCGGTTGCTGTCTAACCCAATGGAGGTGTTTCCTAGGGATGAGAATTTTTTCAAGGGCTTGCAATAAAACAAACTGCTGGAGGCAAAAGAACAGAACGGGGAGTCTGAGCGCTTCCACTGGGTCACCTGAAGTTCGTTCTTTGAAAATAGCAATCTTTCATCCGACTGCATCTCACCAAAACACTCCCAAGACAGATATCAAGCGATCTGCAACAAATCATTCAGGAACCTAGGTTAGAGCCGAAATTCCAGGAAAATCTGAGCACAAGGAATAGTGCCTGCACTCATCCACAGGAGAGGAGACTACTTGCACTGTGAAAGGTTATTCAAGTGTTTAATGACAGATGGGGAAATGATCTTTCAAGTTAAAGATTTCTCGGATGAAGATGACAGTTGAATAAGCCAATGTCAAGACTCAGGACATTTGAAGCCAATTCCTTACAGCAGCATCGATGCAACCAGCATGTTACTTCTAGTAGTTGAGCAAAATTGCAAACAGCTGGTGGATTGTTGGAACATTTTAAAACATTTCTTTCAAAGTACTTCATTACTTTCTTAAAAATAAATACACATGCCACACATTCCCCCTTTTGCAGACACAGTGAACTTGCATCCCAAGGACCATTTCTTAGCTGGTGAGTTTCTTGTTCAAAGCAAAATCTCTGTTCAGATTTCTCTACAGCAGTGGGACTCAATTTTATTTATTTTTTTCCCCTGGCAGCCTGGTAGTCCCTCTTTACCAGGTGAAAAGGCACTTTCATATATCCATAAAGGAGGAGAGGGTGATCACAGCGCCGTTGTGTTATCATTGTGCTAGCACTCCCTCCTGGGGCACAGCCCCTCCGCGGAGCATCCCAGCTCAGCAGGGAACTGACAGGGGTTTTCTAAAAGGTGAGCACAAAAACTTGATTACTTTATTCATGAGAGATTTGTTTCAATCGCTGCTGGGAGGACTCCCCAGAGGTCCTAAAAGCTAAGGACAGATTTTGAAAACTGTGTTCTTGCATGTGGAGGGATGAACTGATGACTGCACTGTTCAATTCTCTATAGCAAAGGTCAGGAATTGAAAAGCAAAAATAAAAATCTCAGCTCACAGATAGTCTCCCCTTGTGAATGTCTTGCCATCAGTTAACTCTTACTGCAGCCAAAACTTCTGCCTGTCCCCAAATCCTTCCTGTCCCTCCCTTCATTTGTCATTGCTGAGAACATCAACATCCTCTCCATCACACGAGGTCACCTTCATCCTCCAGACAGGCCTGGACCCACGCTCTGCTCACCCTCCCCTAGCTCTGACCTGGTGGCAGGCAGCATCTTTTACTTCTCAGACGGCAACACCCTCACTGCGGTGAACCAACAGTAGGTACCAGATGGAGACAACTAAAGACAAGGTGCAGCAGCCCTCCAAGGTAAAGGGCAGGGAGTCGATGGCACACAGCTGCTGGAAACACTGCGACCGGTGGGGGATGCGGTGCTGCACACCATGCATTTTAACACAGGGTTTAATTGAATTCATTATGAGAACCACATCCCCACTTTATGAATACCATACGGTATTTTGCAGCTGCGGTCGTAACTCAGCATCGTCAAAAACCTGCAGTGGCTGGGAAGGAGCAACAGCAATGGCACAGAACTTTTTCAAATAATATAGTACAGTATGTGGCTGCAGGCAAGTACATGCAAAGTCAAGCATAAAGTCGGGAGCTTAGGTTTTTTTTTTTTTTTTTAATTACAGTTTTCACCTACCAGAAGCAGAGACTCTCTTGACTGTGTATTAAATAACACATATATAATAATTAGCCCATACAAGCACTGAAAGTACAAGGTCAGTGCTATGAACGTACCTATGGGTACACCAACGGCAGTTCCCAGATCAAGCAGTTCTGGGGTTTGTTATTGCTGCAGAGCCATACCACACTCAGTCCCCACCTTCTCCTTCCTTTTCTCTCTTCTCAGAAATTTACTATAAGCAGCATCACAGACATTGGAACCAAGGAGCAAGTCCTCACTTCCCAAGTTCTTTGGCTCAGGGGCACCCATTACCTTGGGATAAGGGGGTCAACCCCTCATAAGGTGACCTTCATCAAGTCATCATCCTGTCTGGAGTGACACAGAAAGAAACAGACCTCACGCAGACTTGGTACAACATCTGACAGCAATGGCAACGCTTTCTCTTTTCTATCACACAGCAACTAAATCTTTGTATTAATTTGATAATGAATATCTCATATTTCCCCTCTTTTCTGTCATATCAGCCTCTAGAGACCTCCCTGTACTATGCACACGAGCACACACTCATCTACTTAAAACAACTCTGGTTTGACCTGAGCCAGTTAAAAAGCATTACAGGCAGTGCCCAGAAGTTCTTTCTCTTTGTCCTATGATAAAACTTTGTTCAGCAAGCCAAAGGACATAAACCCTGAAATTTTGACTCGGCTCATTATCCCTTTCCTCACAGCCTTTTTCATCTCTGTTTCAGAAGCGCAGTTGCTTCCAGCAGCTCTCTGCTGCCCTGCGTTAGGTGAGGGTCTCTTTGGGAGGTAACCACAGTCCCTTTAAACTGAGATGGGCCAGAACCTGAAAAAATTCAGAGGTTTGGCAGGGCTTAGATCTGAAGCTTTAGTATAAGACTCTCTAAAGACTGAGAAAAGGAAATTTCACAGAGAGGGTGTTACAAAAAAGAAAAAAATCTGTAATCAGTCTAATTTGATAACCAATTTGTCTCAGCCATGCTCTCACCCTTGCTTTTGAAATGAATGTTCTTTGGAGACAAATGTCAGAGAGCCGGGCTGGAGTGTGAAATCCATCGCAAGCACAGCCGCCAGATGTGTTTGCTTTATGAACTTCTGATTTCCTGAACCTCTTGGTTAAAAAGCATGTCTCTATTACTCGAGATCAGGAGCAGCAAATTTAGCAACGGACAATCAAACCCTAGTTTTTTCTTGAGAAGTTTCATCAGACGAGGTTATTCATTGGGGCTTACATGCTCAATTCAAGAAGTTTGTAATTTTCCAACAATTATTTGGTTTGCAGGCTCACCAACTGGATGCAAAATAAACTAATATAGTCACCATTTTCAGGTGTAAATGTTCAGTAACGAACCCAAACTTGTCTTCTTCTAAAGTCTCACAGCCAAGCCTATGAGACTCATTAATCTCTAGAAACACAGACTTCTAATGCAAACTATAAAATTACCTGTTTGAGTCAAATCCTAAATCCCTAAGCCACACACGTGCATTGGAAAAGGCTTAGTTTATACGGTTGTACAACTCTTGCAGGAAGCATACACTCTTTGACTTAAAGAAAACTTGAAAGAGGAAGCCTGCTTCACTTGCAAATGCAGCGTGCAAGATTGCGAGCGACGTTCTTGTCTCCTGACTTCCCCGTGAAATAGTTTAACATCATCACACCAAGCAGCATTGCGTATGTGCCCGTATTTACAGAACTTGTGGGTATTTCTATCGTACCAAGGTTTAACTAGTATTTTATCTCATGCCACCTCTAGCTTGCGCAGCACACACGTGAGATACCACTCTCCCAGGGGCTCGCAGCCCCGAATGAAAAACTCTGGGCTGAGCAGCTCCCTGCAAAGAAACACTGACAAAGCTCGAGGTGACCACAGATGCCCCAAATCCAAGTTCAGTACCACGCTTGCAAACTTCATCTTGTCTAGTTATTTGTTACACGCACCCACTCTTACAGAAAGCAGGTTGGATCCATACAGGATAGGAATATGTAATTTTTTTTTTTTCTCACTTCATACTCTTAAAATCTCTTTGCTGGGGTCCAGACAAACGAGCTGAACTGCTCATCTGTGCCTCCCTAACTGAGTTCCTTACCTCTGCAGGCAAGGCTCATGCCATGCTTTCATTTCACATCCCCTCATTTCAGGGCTTGATGCAGTTCTCCCATCAAAGGATGCTCCAGAGAGAAACTGCAGCAGCACAACTACCAGTGAACCAGACCTAGACTGGGCACTGGGACTGGAGCCAGGATGGTGCCCCCAGCCAGCTCACCTCTCCACAAGCCCCTGCCTTTCCCTGTATCTCTGACCTCCTTTCCACCCTCGACAACCATTTCCTGCTCCAGAAGGCAGGAAAAGTGGAGGAGATGCTGCTCCTGTTACAGCTTATCTGAGAGCGCAGCACAAAGGCGGGACACGAATTTCCGAAGCAACCTCCCTGTAAATTGATGGCCAGGCAATAAACCTGTCTTTAGATAAGTAGAACAGTTTGCATATGCTTTTGTGCGTGCACCTGCCTGTTCAGCGAGTCATCACTCATCTCACAGCACATTTTGCTGACTGTGGTCTACAGGTTTTATCTTTTTAATTGGGCAAACAAAACACACCTTGTCTTTGCACATAAAGTCCAGTGCTAACGTGCATGACTCCTACAAGTTGGTGGTTTGGTTTTTTTTTTTTTTTCAATCAGCTCTTAGTAATGCTGTACATTTAAGGTGGACACCTTCCCTTTTTTACCAGCTCCCTATCTGCAATGCAAATACTCAGATTTCTGCAAAGATTTTAATTTTGCCTGAGGTGAATCTTCAAGAGCTCATTAAAGCCCAGGGGCAGAGTCCCTTTGATTTCAGGTGACTTCTGGATGGGCCCAGCAGTGCTAAAAAAAAAAAGAAGTGTGAGTCCCCCCTCACTCCCAAGCAAGGAGAGTAAAGCAGGGGAAGAGCAGCAGAAATTTAGCAGTTACACTACTTCATGTGGTTTCTCTGGGAAATTATTGGGGTTTTTTTAAATACCCAAGCAGTGCAGTACAGAGGCAGGGTTTAGCATCTCCCGCAGGGGCCAGCAGAGTTAATGCCGTTTGTACCAGCCACAGGCTGGGCCTGAGGGAGAAGCTAATGGAAACCAGCCCAGCACAGCATGGACCTCCAACGGTTGTGTTCTCCCATCTTCTTCTACACTTTGCATTGCTCCCTGCTTGTAGGGTTTTAAATCTCACCCTGCAGGGCCGGGTGGCAGGTCCCCGGTTCAGGGACACACACTGGCCCCGCTCGCCCAGCCCACAGCTGCAGAGGGATGCTGACAGCCACACCAGCACCTGCCAACCAGCTCTGCACCACCAGACTCTGGTCTGGGGTCCGGCTTGAGCTACCAAGACTGTGGCATCAGCGCAAAACCAACCAGCCCTCAGCTGAGACCACCGCAGAGAGAAGGAGCGCCCGTCCCTACTGCAGCTCCAGCCAACACGGCAGGAGAGAAGCGCTCGAAAAAACATCCCCCCTCCTACACACACACACACACGCTTTGCAGCATGATTAGTTTTTGGCGAAGACACACTGAATGTAGGGGGGGGAAAGTGCTGTCTTTGTTCTAGGATGCAAATGAGCATCTTTTTTAGAAGCTGAGAAAGAGCCCCAACTAACAAAAATTGCGCATTGACTGAAATAAGCCAGGCTGCCTTTCAGATGTAGGCTTCAGACAGAAAATGAAACATATCAAAGTGTCTGATTTGACGTGGCTTGCAGCTGCAAGGCAAAGCGACTGTCCCATTTTTTTTCCCCCGAGGCGAACACTCAAGATTTTCTTGATCTTATCTTTGTCTTTCTATAAGTCTTTGAAAACCATCTGTAGAGATTCATAAAGGGTATTTGTGTTTAAGTAAACTGCAGAAGTGATCTATACCGAACAGATGGAAACAAATCAAAAAGCTTAACGGGATACAGAAAAACAGCAACACTTAGAAAAATGCTAGATATGAATGAGTAGGCAGGTTGTCTCCCATTTGTATTACATTTGGTGTGGCATCTCTTTCCCCTGGCTCTCTCCGCAGCCCACATAGTCCGCCCTAACGTTCACGGGCTGCAAACAACTTCCTGGCTGCGTTTGCTCTTCTGGATGAGCATCCCTTGGATGGGAATTGTTCAGCAACTTGTCAGAGTCCGAACATCCACCCAGAGCCCTTAACTCCACTCCCTCGGAAATAGATTGCATCTGACAGCAAAGGGCTCTGATTTTTCACGGCTTGCTAAAACATTTCTGAACAGATAAGGTGGGGGAGAAAAGTGCTACAAATCAATCTCTGGCATGCTCAGGGATTGTGCGCTTGTTTATTTGTTCCAGGTGATGTTTTTTTTTTTTCTGACAAACGATTTCAAAGAAGCACAAGACTGCTTCCTCAGTACCAGCTTTTCATAGAAGACACAATAAGGCACAAAATGACGCGTGTTACCGGAGTGAGTGGGCGTTAATGGGACTTACTGAGCATACCAACAAAACCAAGAGAGAAGAGAGAAAAAAAAAAAACTTTACAAATTTTCCCCGGCATTTCAACTGCAGCCCTGTGTGTTGTTCCCTCTCCCCATTAGTCAGAGCCCTATGTGCCCGTTTTGAGGAGGCTGCCACGACACTGCTGGAGAGCATCTGCCTCACTTCAGCTCAGTCATCGTAGCCCTGAGCAAAAACCACGCTTCGCCACATCTTCACCACTAAGACTGTACATCAGCTCTGCAAAATTCCCAGCAGTGGGTCCGCAGAGGCCAGTCACTGCTAACATGAAGTCTGGACCATATAATCTCCTCCATAAATTTATCAGCCTCCACCATAAAACCGCACAGGCTCCACATGTACGCTCACACACATTGTTACTGCACAGCTGTTTCATAACCTCACCCCTCCGGTGGTAGCAATGCCTGTTTTATTTCCAGCTTATGTTTATTAATGGCCAGTTTGTACCTTTTCCCCCCCTCCTTTTCTTTTTCTTTCTTTTCTCACCAGCCCCTAACAAGCCCAAGGCAAAGGTTAAGGTAAATCCCAGATGGGAGACCCAGGGATGGAGAGGACTGTTGGAGTGACATCAAAGCTTTCCTCCTGCCTTGTTTCTGTAGGATGTTGCATGACAGAAGTTCAAGATAAATGTGTGTTTCTATTGAGCTACTTAATTTATTATGAAGCCACGACACAGGTTCTGCCTTAAGCATCTTGGGAGGAAGGTGATCTTATCCTGCAGTCCCACCTGGTCCCCAGGATGGACGCTAAGGACCATCCGGTCCCTTTAGACTCCAGGACCACACTTTGGTTGGGGTCCCCACACACACACAAAAGGCAGAAGAAAAGGACCACTTCAAATGGAGAAATGACAGAGTATGCTCTGACCCCACATCGTCCCTCCCCCACCGAGATGGAACTCCAGCACTTGCAAGACTCAGACCAGACCCAGACACATTGCCATTACTGTCAAAGGGAATTCACCTTTGACACTGTCAGAGCTGATCAGGACAATGCCAAAAGCATCTAAAAATTCCATTCCCCTCTCAATGCCAAGAGGCAGAGTGGGAGAAACTCCTTGGCATCCCCCTTCTCCCTCTGCATGGGGCTGGGGTCACA
Organism: Pterocles gutturalis; assembly: GCF_000699245.1. Classification (NCBI taxonomy): domain Eukaryota; kingdom Metazoa; phylum Chordata; class Aves; order Pterocliformes; family Pteroclidae; genus Pterocles; species Pterocles gutturalis. Next base: position 60,211 of record NW_010115489.1, read on the forward strand.
GGGCTCCAGCATGGGAGAGGTGGGGACAGTGACGCATGGGCAGCTGTGCTGGGAAAGGCCCTTCCGCTGACCCTGTCTACCCAGGAACCTCCGGTGAAACACATCATCTCTCACCAGCTCTCTCAGCCATTGCCCAAGGAAATTCCTGCGTATTTCTTTGCTCCTCCCAGAGCAGCTGGCTGCCCTCTGCTCAGCCACACTGTCTTCTCCAGAGGGAATAAGCAAAGACCGACTTCCACCCCTGCCCATCAGGCCACGCTCACGACACCATGTGAGGATGACATTCTAGGGTGTTATCAGGCTGAATATATCCTTTTTTCCCCCCCTGACCTGGAGTTCAGCCATCTCTAAGTTCTGCCTCCTGAGCCAAGCACAAGGCATCCCACTGCTGCAGCCCCAAGGGACCTTTGGTATTTGGATCTGTGTAAGTGCAGATATTCCCAGTTTCCCAGTTCTATCCACCTACCAGCCGAGAGAGCCTTGCACTCAAAAATAGAGGCAATACTGTGACTGGTATTCTTAGAAAGGGAATGCATATGCAAATTACTCCCCTGAAAATGTCTCTGTGCGTCAGACTCTCCCCTGATTCAGAGAACATCCCTGCTATCTTCTCCTCAAGTACATGCTGCGTACAGCGAAGCTTTGCATCTCAGGGAATCTGGTGGTGGAGAAGGTTGCTGCAAAAATGATTCATCTATCACATCTTTCACAGCTTTGGTAAACTGGAACGGTGCGAATTTCTCTGCCCCCAGTCTTAGCTGCTCAAGAGCTCCCCGACTCCTCTCCCATTCATAGCTTCATGCATGCGCAGCGCAAAGCGAGGAGCGCTGCTGGTTTCCTAACCTCCTGCCGTATGCTTCCTGGTGAGGATGCCGTCAGAATCCAGACAGGCCCATCTGCTGGGAACACTTGCCCGGTCGGCGGCTCGGGGGCTGCAGAGCGATGCAGCTCCTCGCCAGCACGGTGGCAGAGCAGTGAGGGGCACGAGCATCCCTTGGCATGCACCAGCCCGAGCAGCTCCTGGGCAATTACTGCATCGAGAACATCCCACCAGCGAGAATCCAGCTCACACCAGGGCTGCCCAGCCCCAGCAGACCAGACATCCCTCAGTCTCAGCACTGCTGAAATGGAGCCCTCACAGCCACCGAAACATGCAGTCATGCTCTTCCACCCCCTCGTATTCACACCCTTCGTGGATGTAACCTGTCCAAAATTCCTCAGGGCAGGAAGGCACACGGCAGCAGGCATCATGCCAGTGCCCTGCACTTTGGGAGGTAAACAGTGCAGTCCCCGACGTTATGTTCGATCACTGTCCAGAAGCTATTAGGAAGCTAATTAAAATTAATAGATCACTTAAGTATTCAGAGTTCATATCCCATTAATTCAACAGTGCAAGATACAGAGAGAAAGACAAAGGCTGAAGAAAAGGCCAAGGACAGTACAGCAATGTTCCTTCCCCCCCCCCCTCTTTCTTGTAATGCAAAAGATAAGTCTGTCTCCTGGCTTATCTAGATACATTTGTAGAGATTAAAAAGACACTTCTTTCCCTTTGCATTCTGTTGCAAATGATTAGCCCGTGGTATCGTTAAGCAGGGCGCTCTGCCAGCCTAAGGTTCTGATTTAAGCCAAAACTGGGGAAATTCAGAATCAAACCTGTGGCTGCCTGCTTGGGACCAGCCAGGCAGGCAGGACCCTGCCGTCCCCTGCCAGGCAGATGGGGAGATGGTGTTGCATGGGGGCAATGATACAGCCTCAGGTCTGCAAGAACGGCTGGCCCCCGTTCCTGAACTAGGAGGAGGGGAAAAGAGCATTTTCCTTCTTACGGAGCTATTTGGGGACAGGGACAGCAGTAGCCAGGCAAGGGGGAAGCTCAGTGATCTGAACTCCAAGAGCTGGCTCATGCAAGGCTGGCTGCAGGATGGGAGCAGCAGTGTCCAACCCCTTGGGTAGGGCTCAGGGAAGCGTTCCTATGGAGAAACTCCTGTCTCCAAGCATATCCCGAAAACCACAGCAGGAACAAGCAGGCTGCAAGAGAGGACTCAGACAGCTCAGAGAGTGGGAAATGGGATCACAGCACCTTAGAAAACACACTGGAAAATAGTTGTTGGATATGCTCAGGGAAAGTCCTGCAGCCTAGGAGATTTGAATATTTCGCTCTTGCGAAGGTCTGTTTGCAACAGCACAGCATGGGTGCAGCTTGGGAGACTTGAATATTTCGCTCTTGCAAAGGTCTGTTTGCAACAGCACAGCATGGGCCCCAAAAGAGAAAAAAAATTCAAGAGCTGCTATGGTCCAGGTCCCCACCTCTTGCTGAAGGGTTTATGCTGCTCTGAATTCCCATGATAAATACCTGTTTTTAAAACTGGTACATCTAACTCCTCTGTCTCTCCCTGAAAACATCCCTGGGTCACAAAAACTGCACTACAGGCAATCTGCTGAAGAGCACATGTGCTGGTACCCCGAAAGCCTGCGGTCAGTCCTATGTTTTGGACCTCTTCAGCATAAGAAAACCTAAACCAAGGATTTCTTTGTCACATTCCAGGCCAACACAAATTAATGTATCGGCATTAAAAGACCATGAAAAATTGGGTTAATTACAGAAACGATGACCTTTATATGCAGCAGCTCAGCCATGGGCAGCTATCATACATCATTGCCTTAGGAAGAGGCGCTTACTGACACATAACAGCAAATAATAAATAATAAATAATAAATCCATCAACCTAAATTGAACTTTGTGTAATTTACTCCTGACAAACCATAGATTAATTTGCCTAATCCATCATTTGTTAATCCTTCATCCCTAAGAAACACACGTAAATGCTACAGCTGTGACATCCAAGTCTGTTCACACAGGTACAGTGACTCAGGCACAGACACCCAGAAGTCCACCAACCCAGTTTCCCACCTTTAACAAATACTGCCAACACATTGCAGATTCCGCATTTCAAAGGTGGATAACCAGAGCATCAGAAGTTTTTGTATTTATGAAGCAACAAAAATAACAATCAGGTTTTTATATCATCCGTAACTAATACAACTACACTATACTAAGCACATTGTCTGCACTAATAAATGCTAATGTTCAATGTTAAAGGAAACTGGAGCTGTAATCCACGCTAGCAGGTTTATACAATGAAGCTCATTGTGTAGAAGCTTGTACATTAGAGTGAGACCCTTGACCAAAGGAGAAAATGAAGAGGATTTTTAGGTTTCAAATGTATTTTATCCTGAGGCTGTTGAAGGTTTTACAGCTGTAGGAGAGGTAACAGCAGACCTGGGGAGCTGGAGGTAGAGAAGATACAGTGGAGGTGGATGTGCCCACCTTGCTAGAAGTACTGGAAATTGGCAATGTATTTCTGTAGCCACCAAGTGCAAAATGATCCCAGAAAAGGATAACCGCTGGAGACTAAGTGCAGTTAAAATCTTCCAAACTTTCTGTGGGAACCAGAAACTGCTGCATCGAACTCAGTTGAAGGCGAAGGTGCAAACCAGCAACAGGTACCGAGCTCCGCAGCGGGAGAGCGGGTAGGAAGGAGAGTGCTTCCCAGGCACCCTGCCTACTCAGATCCACCCAGCTTTCCAGGTTAGGGGGGAAATTTTGCACAGTATTCTCAAATATTACAGAAACCCAGCAGCTTTTCCCTGGTTCATACTGAGTGACAGGTTCCACAGCAGTGGTACCTAAAATACTCACTTATTAAAACCATCATTAGACATAAGAAGGATGTCTGCTCCCACACGAGAGCTGGAAATCTGTGTCTAGTTTTAAAGAGAAAGCCATGTAGTATACAATGGAAATGTTTTCTCTCCCAAAACAGATTACTCTACATTTAAAGTTGTTTCCCAGTGCTATTGTCAAATCTAATTAATCTGCTCTTTGCAACACCGCTTGCATTTGCCTTAATTGTCAAGTGACACCATGAAGTGACAGTGCCAAACATGCCCGACAGCTGCAGTGGGACCCCGCAGCTCTTTTCCGTTCAAAATTAACCCCTCTCATATTCACCCTCAGCCAGTGTATCATTGCAGATACGGCCGAGTGCTCAGGGCTGCATGGGCTGGTGCATCCTTTCCAGACACAGGGACCTGGGGTGTTGCACCACAAGGACACCTTTTCTAGCACCAGCCCAACAAAAAACAGCAGCTTGCATTGCTACTGCCCCACCACAGAAGTCTCCGTCCCCAAGCACTGGATACAGCTTGAAGGAAAAAGCTTTCACATACACAAGGCAGGAGGGCTGGGCGGAGGATGGACACCACAGGCAACACAAATCCAGTCAAGGCAGGACCTTTGCTACATCTCAGTGAGAGGGCAAAGCACTCCTGACAAAGTCTCTAGGGCAGAATTACCAAGTATTAACCTCTTTGTGCATAATACGTGTAGTAATAACTGAAAGCTGGAAACTGTGGGTTAATGGAAGAAACCACCACATTCACCTGTGTCAAATGCATATTTAATGCTCTCGGAGCACAACTGTGCCAACTGCTCAGCAGCCAGGAGCTCTTTCTTAAGAGCTGCTGTCATAAGCTTGTGATCTAGTTCATAAATAATCATCGAATGAAATGATTTATGGATTTACTGAACTAAAGCTTTCCCATCTCTGTTCTTCCTCCAGCTCCTCCTGGATGGCTGGGAAAGGAGGGCAGCAGGGATAGCGACACAGCAGAGCTGCAGGAGTTGGGCTGAGGTCGCTGTGTGCAGGTTTAAGGGTATGTCTTGCTTTGCAAACGGAAGGGTGAACAGCTGAACCTGGCACACAGGTACCCAGGGGACTGGGCTCATGGGGGACCCCAGACCCTCCTTGGCTCCCAATGGCCATGCCCACATCTCACACCCGCCCAGGGCTGGGCTGCTCCCACCCAGCATCCTTCAGGTCCTGGCTTGTGCCAGGCTGGGAAATCATAGCCCGAGGCAGTGATAGTTAAGTTATTATCTAGATACTAATCTCAAAAATCCCAGTCTGTTTCCTCCAGTTATCCCTTTACTCAGAAGAGCTCAGACTGAATATAAACTGACACACTCAAGTGTTATAAGATTATTGCTATATAAATAAATGTCATCACATTTAAATCACAATCTGATCTAACTTTGAGGTCAACCCTGCTTTGAGCAGGAGGTTGGACTTCATGACCTCCAGAGGCTCCTTGCAACCTAAATCATTCTTTCATCCAGTGATTTGTCCTTCACAGAAATTTTCCATCTCTTTTAACAGAAGCAACTTATTGCAAGCCACAAGAAAAAAATAAAAAAGTTTAATAACAGGTACATCCTGCTTTGAAGCTGTTTTGGCTTCAAAGCTTCAGGGGAGGTAAATACATTTAAAAGGGATTGCAGCCTTTAAAGGAGGGCACAGGATGCAATCCTGCAGCACTCTACACAAGGCAGGCACCCAGTTCCAGCGCTGCCATGACTGCTTTCATACACATTGCTGTTTGATTTTGTAATGGCATCCAAGTACCTTCCATAAGCATGGAAGATGCAGGCTTTGAAAGTGTGCTGTGATTGATATATTTTTTCTAATTGCTAAAGCCCAAGTTTTTCCTGTAGTGATTTGCAGGTTGCCCTCCTCTTCCTGGGAGCACCAGTCAGCTCCCAGCGGCATAGTTATATCATGTTTATAAAAACTTGGGGCCAGGTCATTACTGTGGTGCAGAGAGCCCCTACCTAAGAGACCCCAAGAACTGCCTTTCTCTTGCTGAAACCAGGGACGTTACCACACCTTGCCCAGCACCAGGTCCCCACGGCCCCATCTGCACCATGGCACACATCAACCCCGGCTGCTGCGAGCATCAAGCCATGCTTGTCTCGGGCTTTGATGTTCCCAGGTGGAAGGAGCTTTAACGGCACGGCAGAGTGTTGTTTTTACACAAGATTTATCAGTACAGTTAACATACCGCCACAGAGCTGCTCTCTGAGCATGCCCTGAATGTTAATAACGCACACAACAGGCGGCTGCTGCAGGTACACACTGCTGTTCACCTTCAAAGAGCTTTATCAACACCAGCTCGGCGGGTCTCACCTCCATCTCCCGAAGGAGAGTTCAGCTCCTTTTCGTGGGGAAGGGAGGGAGGTGTGGAGGTCACAACCAGGCTTTGCAATGGGCTTGGTAGAGCAAGGATTCAAAAGAGATTTAAGTGTCTTATTTTCACACAGACATTTATATAGGGCTTATACATTGTACTGCCTGGAGGAACCTTGTACTTCAGCATACAAGACTTTTGGTGGGTTAGGATATATTTTATCCCGAGCTGTGTAATTTTTCAATATCCAACAGGATGAGCTGCTCTGTAAAATAGAGTTCTCAGACAGAAGCTTTGTCAAATTTTAACAGAGACACATCAATGAATCCCCACTGATATCCTAGGGAGATCAAGCAGGAGGCTAGAAAAAAAAAATACAGGAGAAAGCATCTGGGAACATTTGGGAGAAAATTATCAAAGTATCATAGAAAAATATAAAGCTCAATCAGGTATCAAGAGGCCATCCAGTCCAATGTCCTTCAACCTTTAAATATCACTTAATTCCTTCATTTAGAAGCCACAGACTTCTTGTGAACTGTTGGCACAACAGTCTTACTTGCAAACCTAGCCAATATTTGGATCAAGGCTGAATTTTTTTTCTGCTGTTTTCTTTTCTGAAATCCCTGCATTATTAAAAAAGAAATAATGTTGACTTATGAGCCACCCTGTGATGTCCTGTGGACACTCCTGAGTCAGTTTCCCAGGCTCCTTAGCAAGATCTCACCTTCCAAAATCCCAGGTCCCATCAAAGCCATCTACACCAGCCCAAGACAAAATGCTTTTCCCTTTGATGACTTCCCTGTCCCCTCCCTCCCTCGCTCCGACAGCTCAACCAGCCACCCGAGTTCAGGGCTCCTGTGGTTTGCCTGCATCACCTTTGTGGTTGCTGCACACAGACATCCTCTGATGCTGCCTCATTATATGCTCTCCAAAATAGAGCTTCCCTTAATATACCTCTTGTTAAAATATTCCCAGCTTCTTCCCAGCAAAGCTGGGGTGAACAAGCCTAACACAAGCAAACAGGTCTTATTAGATTGGCAACAAAAGATTGCTCTAAGATACCGGACTTGTCCTCAAACCTCTGTGGACAGCATGTTGTACAGATCCAGCCGTGCTGTCAAACAGAAAAGCCCAGCAATTCAAATAAATACTCTGCCTCTAATCCTTGTACCCACTATCCTGCCCAAATTTGACTGTCTCCTGAGCTACCCTCTGCTGTAGGAAGGACTCATCATGACCAGCCATGGGGACAAGACGATTTGTGCAGCCTTTGTACAAGATCCTCCTGCCCTCACCCAGAACCAACCCGACTTGTCCTAAATCTTGTTCCGGGACTACAGGCACAAAACCATCCACCCCTCAAGGAGGCACATCCGTTGGGATGACACCAAACAGGAATTTTTTCATATTCAGGCAGATGGAAGCCCGCGTTTCCCACACCTTTCCCACACCTCCTCCCCAGAGCAAACCCAGCCCCTCCAGCTTCTCTCTTAACCACAGGAACAGCGATTCTGTGTGGCTTGTGTACGTAACGAATGCAGCAAGGTCTGTTTTTTGTTTAAATAGCTGTGAAAAGCACTGTGTGTGTTTTACCCAGAGATATATTACACTTGATTAGGCGGTGCGCTGGAGCGCGAATGGTACAACAGGAGACGGACGTGCTTAACTAGCGGTTTCAGCCCGCGCTCCGGTATCGGGAGGTCAAGGGAAAGATTAACTATATCTGACTGCCGTGTCAAAACACTCAATTGGAGCATTTATAAACCCACAGAACTAGTTGCCTCAGTCAGCAGAGCAGATTTATTTCCTTACACATCGCTCCCACAAAGCAAATGAGGGCAGTTGCCAGGGCCAGGTTGGCTTCTGCGTCCTTCCAAAGGGCAGAGACTTCTGAAGGGTTCAGATAGAGGTGTGCAGGGTTTAAAGCCTTGCTGTTATCTTCAGAAAAAAGGAAATCTGACTCTCAGTCACCTCTGCCTATGCATGACCCACAGCCAGGTAGACTCCAGCTCTGAAAGCCCCAAAGGAGGCCTCCATCATCAAAATCAGCATCTCTTCAGGACACCCTGTTTTAAACTCACACTTAGATTTGGAACTGTACACACACCTCTCGGGGTGCAAGCCTAGTCCTCATCTCAGCACACATCTCCACTGAAACAGACTGAGCGATGCCCAGTGTGAGCGTACGACTGCAGCGTGTGACCACTGATAATCAGAATTTGGACAACTGGGACCAGCATTTTTTTGTAAAAAAAAAAAAAAAAACCCAGCAACATAGCTTGAGCAACATAGCTTTACAACATACGTATGACTAAGGAAAAAGGCTTTGCTTCTCTTCTCTCAAATTCAGTAATACTTTCTCAGCATCCAGACTCAATTCTATCCAACTTGTTGTCACCTGAAATTGCCCCCTTTTCCATACCAAACGCAGTGGCCATCCTATGATGTGCAATGACAGCTTATTCCTCCCTATTTCATCTATGGTTTCAGTGTCAAGGTCAGGATCAGAGATGTCACTAGTATCTGAAGAAAAAGGTGCCAAACATCCAAGGTTAGCTTTCCAAGAGCATACCTCTTCTGCATCCAACACATACCAGGTACTTTCAGGAGCCACTGCTCCCCATGCTCTGCAAAAGCAGCAACTTTTATGTATTTCAAGCCTGTAAAGACCAAGTTTGGGTCCGGGAGTAGTAGCAGAGCATCCAAGAGATACCAAACCCAGAAGAACTCATCCTGCAAGCCTTCCTACGTGTTTCTTAGCCTACTCCAGGCCACTGGACTCCTGAAACTCAAACCATCTGTTGTTTAAGGGTTCCTGCTCTACATCCTGCCGCACAACACAGACATGCCCGTGTTACCCTGGCAGGAGACAGCAGACAGGACTTCTCCACTCAAGTCACAGGAATGTTTCTGGGTTGAGACTGTCTGGATAAACCAGATACTTCAGCACCCTGAGCTATGCTGCAGGGGTGCAATTTCGTTTTTAAACTGTACTTAGCAGCGTTCTGACTTGCAGGTTTTACTTTTTAATAGTAAACACATTTTGTAGGTGCCAGAGAACATTTCAAAGAATTTCAGTGGAGTCCTTTTACCTTCACAGCCTGGGGGCACATACACTGAAACAACAGCTGAAATCCAATTACTGAGGAATATTCTCAAGTGTATTTCCATAGGCAATTTGTTAGTCTGTTGGAACATGCAAAGTGATTTTTCTCCACTTCTTGATGCTGTACGTTGGGCTCCTTGGTTGAAGATTTCTATCCAAATCACATAATAACTACCACTGAAAAGGAATCCACATGACTGCTGCCTTCTCTGGGGCAGCAACCTGCCAGCATCTTCCAAGACCCAGACCTTTTGCCAATGACTCCACAAAAAAAAAAAAAAAAAAATCATCAGTCACACTGTGATGCCTGCTACCACCCGAGCTTCTCATTGCCCAATCAGTTTGACGCATAAAGACATAAGAAGCCTAAAAGTATTTTTCCCCTCAGCATCCTGTTTATTGATTTAGCAAAGAGCTGACACAGATATACAGTTCTAGAGACAAGCCATAATGCAATCTCTTCATCTGCTGTCACTCAAAATCACACAAGCTAGCTGCTGCCATAAGGGGAAGAGTGCCCACCCTGCCCATTTTGGGACTGTCAAACAACCCATTCATGAGCTTTGTCCTCATTAAGGAGGTTCCCCCACATACACACTGTGCGTGCCATCACAGCACATCCAACACTGTGCCCAGGAATCCCCCACGTGCCGGGTACACACAGCACCAGCTGTGACATCCTTCCCTCCTCCCTGCAGCTGAAGAACTATGGCATGAACCAACCCAGGTGCCACCACCGTGATCACCCCACTTGGGCTGGCCTCACACATCACTGGTGGGTACCCACACCTTCAACCCAAGGGTACCTACCAGCCAAGTCTGTAATATATGACAGCTTCAAAGCATGGACTGGCCTCCAAGGGAGGCAGGTTGAGAGAGCATCATCCACCCCGTTTACAAGTCAGAATCATTACCACTGGTGAGATATCGTTGGAAATGGGTCCATTTTCAGAAAGACAAGACAGAAATTAAACAGGCAAAGTTTGAGTCAGAGTGACAAGGCACATAATCAAGAGAAGAGCACAGATGAACCGCCTGCGAGTTCTACAGATAATTCAGGGCAAATTAAAGCATCTGAAATCCTACTGAGAGCCACTGATTTAGAATTATGAAGTTAACTTACAGCAATCATTTTCTATATGAAAGCAATTATGGATGGGTTAAAAGCTTCTGTTATTACAGATTGTGTATGGCTGCCACAGGATGAAATTTTAGCCTTTGTGTAAAGCTCCTACATCCTGTATGCCAAACCGTGTCCACCCATCAGAGAGTCATTGAACATTATCCATTTTATTAACCAATGCCCATTCAGACAGCCAGGGAGAGGTAGATAGGGAACATCCCACTTGCCAATAAAACACATAGACACAAATCACCATGGTTTGCTTCCCAAAATAATCACACAGGCTCAAACACGCAGCTGTGATGAATGGCAAATTTCCAAGTCTTAATGCATCAGAAAGCAGAACCGTTGTTTGAAGTGGTCATCTCTTGAAAGGAAGGGAAAAGTCAAGGGAAAGCTCGTGAGAAACCTGCAAGTGTGGGGCCATCCCAGGAACAGCCTGGTGGTGCCTGCAGGAAGGTCACAGCCATGGTGACAGTGGCCTCTTCCATCTGCTGTCTTGCTGCTACCAGGGCAAAAGCACATCCAATGGCAGCTCGCAGCGGGGTTGCCACCGTGAAAGAAGGTGATGGCAGCACGCAACAGCCTGGCTCCCGGCTCATCCCCACCAGTGGGAGGAAAGGGCTGGCCCGGGTGGCACAGCCCCTCCTAGGAGAGGCAATCCACATCTGCTCCATTGCCCCAGGGCTAGTAGCCAGCAGCCTGCCAGCACCGCTGGGTGCCCTGCCTGCACCTAACCAGCCCCGCTCTCTCGCATGGCAACAGCTTGCAAATGGAGCTGACGAAGCCACTTACCAAAACAATCTATTATACTGAGCCTCTTCCTTCTCTTTATTCTTAATTGGGCTTTATTTCTTGTTTGGTGTTTTCTGTGCAGTTAAACGAGCTGACAGATCTTTTGTTTCTGGAATGAAAATGAGATTTTGTCTGCGATGCGCATGGCAATGAGCCAAGCGAGTGAGGGTACCTCCATCACGCATTGTTTGGGGAGTGAGGGTACCTCCATCACGCATTGTTTGGGGATGAGCATCAGAGGAGGGGAAAAGGGGAAACCTGCCCAAGATTTGGTGGAAAATAAATATTCACACACAGGTGATCTGTCAGTAGGTATGACAGTTGATATTTGGTTTCTCCTACTGCAGGAGGGGTACAAAATGACAGCCAGCTTTGCCCCCACAGAGGCAGAGAGCAACCTGGGGACACTGCAGCATCCCGGGGCTAGCAGGGCAGGGAGGCACTCGCCCCGCAGGGGCCAGGAGGCTCGCAAGGGACTCGATACAAGGCTCTGATGGCCAGCGTGGATCCATAATTGATGTTAGCTGTTATAATAAATGAAATTGTGTAGCTAAACACAGAGGGTTATAATAATGGCACTGAAATCAGCGGCGTTGGAAAGGCAATGAGAAGCAAGGCTTGCTGCATAATGCATGAGGGGAAACCCACGGTATTAACAGCAAGAGCTAAATACTGGTTACAGAGAGCTTGAATGAAGAGATCCACATTGGATTCAACAGAGCCTGAGTCCTAATGAGAGGATGGGACAGCTCATTCTTGTTACAGCAATCCTCCACTCCATCCTTCCCGATGGGACCCCAGATCCTGCTTCTCTTCCTCACCCTGAGGGATAGCGCAGAGATCTTTTGGCAGAAGGGCTGTAAGTCTGCACACAGGGATCCCTCAAAGGTATTTCTGTGCCCTCCTCCCGATTTCATTAGTGCAAGAAAATCTCTAACCATGCCACACACAGCCAGCAGTACTCCTGGGTAAATGAGGCTGAGAGTGCTCATGATTTCCCCACGGCCCTGAAGGAGGTCTATGGCAAAGAACAGTTCTAGGCACTGCCTAAACAACGTGGCGTTCTTCCCACAGCCTTTGGACAACTTTGGTGCTGGTTCCCTACATGGGTTCCTGGCTCAAAGGTAAAGGTGGTAAGGAAGTGAAACAAAGCTTTGCATTCCTAGAAATCCCATTAAGGTGGATTGGATTCAGGATTTCTCTATTCCTATCTCAGGAGGTCTGTTCAAAGAGATATCTTTTGGGGGAAAATCTCAAATCTGGCCATAAAAATTGATGAATGAGCACTGGGAAGCAACAGGAGAAAAAAAAAAAAAAATCAGTCCTTTTCCCTTTCTGCTCATCTTTTCTATGAAAGTTTTCTGTAGCATACTCAACCCAAGAAATTGTACCTACTTAGCACTATTGATCCAGCTTACTTCAGTAACAAACCACATTAAGTTAAAATCAATACCAGCCACTCTTAAACTGATTTAGGAGTGTCCACACAAAGGGGCTCACACCAATTTAGACAGATCTGTTTTGTAACCAATTTGGTTAAAACATGCAATCTAGGGGGCTGAGCTGCACTCTGACAGCCCAGAGACATTAATTCCCAGGGTTCAAAGGCATTAATTCCCAAGTCTCATCAATGGCTCCCAAGGGACAGGACACAAAAGGTTAAGTGTCACTGACCAACGTCCATCTTTCTTGGCAAAGCATACAGGTCTCCCTGGCTCCAAAAGCTGAAGAGTTGGGAAGAAACCCAAAGACCTTGGGGTTAATTTATTTCTGTGGCTCAAACTTAACATAAATGACCAAACTGAAGATGCTGGAGACAAACAGATCAGAAAGCTAATTTTTTTTTCTTCCCCTGGAATATTTACTCCATTAGATACATGCATTGCAGATAGTTTTGCCCACTATAAATCCACCAGCACTGTGCTTTGCAGTTCATTTTGCAGCAACATACAAGTGACCAAGGTTAGGAAACATAACACAAGAAAGAGTTTGAGGGTGCTGTACATCACAGTAGCTCAGCTGTGTTTTGACACCATTTGCTGGTTTAATATCTCAGGGTCTGTATGTGTGCAGAAGAGGCTTGAGGTGAGCACTGAGGAGCGGAGCACAAATTTCATCATACACCATGACATCAGAGCATCACAGGCAACTCTGAGCCAGGCTACAAATCTCCTTAACAAGGAGGTTAAAAGGATTCTCCCTTCAAAGGAGATAAGGTTTTAATGTTTAATCAAATGCAAGCTCAGGGGTGTCTGCCAGGGAAAGGCCACCAGCAAACGTTTGGTGTTTGTTGCCCTTCCTGGGTCCTGCGAAGTCCTTCTGCTCCTGGGCCTCAGCCCCCCAAAAGCTGACACGCCAAAGGGAAATCAATAAGGACTACCTTAGGCTTGAGCTGTGGAGAGAAACTTCATCAGAAGTTTGTTCAGGACTTGGGGGGTTCAGGAGCAAACAGTGTTGGGCTGGAGCAATGCTGGTTCATTAATGGCAAAGGAGAGAAGAGGACAGCAGGTTCCCCCCTGCCCCGCTTATTTGCTGTGATAAGAGAAAAATAAGAGGCCTGTTTGGAAAGGTCTAATGGTGACAAAAAAGTTTGTGATTTTAAGACATGATAAAAAAAAAAAAAAAAAAAAAAAAGAGGGGGGAGGAAAAAAAAAAAAAAAAAAAAAAAAAAAAAAGAGGTGGCAGGTAAAGCCCAGAGCTCACGTGCTGCTCTCCCCATGGCACCTAACAGCACAAGGCTCCTCTGTCTCCAAAGAGAGGGGAGGGATGAGCCAAGTGTGCAAGCTCCCAGCACACAAGGACTTGAGGAAATGCTTCAGGAAAAAGAGATCAAGTCCTAGTTTCATCTTCTTGCAGTAAAAATTAACAAAAGAGCTATTTAAAAAAAAAAATAAAAGAAAGCATAGAACCCAGATCTACTACCTTCAGGGCTCTTTTATACCTCAGAGAAAAATGTGAAATAGTGTACAGTATTGGCTTTTTTTTGGTTTAAAACCAGACCTTTTAGTTTTAGTTATCCCCGGATTCATGGGGCTAGCAGGAGACAGGGCTCTTTGCAGAGCACCCACACAACACTGCCAGGCCAGCAGACAGAACCTCCCACCAGCTCCTTCCACTCGGGGAGCCACACACCTCTGGACTCTAATATCTTAATTTCCCCTCCTGCCTCCTTTCTCCCCACTCCTTCCCTGGAGCCGCAGGCATCGTTTCCCATCCTTACTCATTACCTTGGGAGATGGGAATCGGCCAACCCACTAAAAGCCCTCTGAAAGGCAGGAGACACCACACTGTGCTGCTGCTCCTCCACCTACAAAATGTGCATGTTCAGGCATCTTCTCACCTAAGCTGCTTTTAAACCTGCCATTCAGAAGTGGTTTGGGGTTTCAGTTTTGAGCTCTGATTCTGCTTTGTGATATTCTGGATACCTGAAAAAGGCTTTGAAATAATTTTCCCTGCTGTTACCAGGTAATAATTTGTTTCCCAGAAAGATTCAAGAGTCCTACTTAGATTGCTGAATTAAACACAGCCATGTTTTGGAAAAAGAATTAAACCTTTTTTTCCCTTCTTTTCTTTTAAAAGCGTTTTTTTTTTTTTTTTTCTAGTTTAATACCTCAGACACCTAGATTTAGCCTCTCTTGTTCCAGAAAAATACAAGGAATGGTTCTTTTCCCAGAGTAAATAAATAAGGTAAGGAAAACACCACCCTCCATGCTTTGCTGTGGGGTATAGAGCATCCCTAAAGAGGGAGGAATCCTGCTGCGATGCCCTGCCCGGGGCCTCCAAGGGCAGCAGGCACCCAGGTCCCAGGATGGGGCTGGGTTTGGTCCTTGCATCTCCAGGACAAAGGAGTCTCCTCCCCTCCCACACCATCATATCCCCACACTAAACGCTCCAACCACCATCACCAAGTGCTGGAGCCCATCCTCACACTGGAAGCAAACACATTTGGGCAGAGCAGCCACCGTCATTCCCCAACGCTACACTGAAACCCTTACTTAGCTGGCAAAACGCTCACCATCCCGCTCACTGTGGAGACTACAACAGCACTGGAAGAGCTGGCATCTGTCATCAGGTTTAATACTCCAGCTGAAAGACTGAGCCAAGGCTTTGTGAGCTGCAACGTGCGATGACAAATTTCGGATCAAGGACACTGACCACGTGGCCGTGATTACCATCAGGGGTTTATTGGCAGGGAAAGCCAGTGCGCGGCTCACACAGCCATTTAGGGACTTCTCTGCATCACAGAAGGAAAGAAAATCCCATCTGGTAGGTGCTCTGATGCAGGGAAACACAGATTAAGATACTTCCTCTGGTGAGGAACTACTTTCCAAATCACCAAATCTAAACAACAAAAAACAACCCCACAGCCTTATCAACACAAAGCCCACATTTGTAGAAGCTTCTGCCACTCTGAAGAGCATCCTCACTGCCAAATGCTAACGATGATGGTGGCGAGGTGACATTTATTCCATTTGAGCATGAGAGCACATTTTTTGCAGTGACAAGTGCACTTTGCAATAGGAAGACTTAAAACCCAATTGCAAAATATGCTGCATGTAGCGATAAGAAATTAATCTATTTTCACTATCTAACCTAATGCAGGCGGCAAGGCTCCTGCCACCCCACTGGACCCACTCTGGGCTTATCTGGAAGAGCCCGATACGCTCTGCACAGGTCACTCTGCTTCTGCTTTCCCCAGAGCCATGAGAGCAGCTGGAATGGGAGAAACCTGCAGTGCTCCAAAATGACCCCTCCAGGGCCAGCATCTGAACCCCCGCTAGCCTTCATCATACTTACAGCCAGCCCTTAATTCAGCTTGATTCTCAGAAGATGTCACAAGCCAAGTCATTTTTGCATTATCCCAGCAAAAGTAACAAAACAAAAACAAAACCCAAAAAAAAGAGAGAGAGATTGGGGCTTGTGGTTTCGAAGGAAGCGCTTAAGTACCTACCTATCAACCACATCCTTATGATCTGTTCTGCTCTCTGATGGGAGTTAAATACATTTAAACCTTCCTACATTCCCCTTACAGCAAAGTGTCACCCAAGGGCTCAGGCTCACCCAGGACACTGCAGGAGCTGGTCCCCTGCATCACTTTCTTCTCCTCCCCTGCTGTGAAGGTCTGATACTGTCAACGCTCTCCAAGGCATCCCTTACACACAGCCAGTGACACTGCTCTTGCCTCTGGCCAGCCAGCCAGGAGGTTTGTCGGTCAATAGACACTGTCAGGGTCAGCAGGGAGGAAGGAGTACCCCTTTCCACCCTGGTTTTGCTGTGATGGAGGATGACAGAGCAGAAGAAGCCACAGGAGAGGCAGAGGCTGTGCCCATGGTCACAAGTCCCCCTGCCCCCGCTCTGCCCTATGCTCACTCCCTCAACCTGCTCAGCATCCTCAGAGACCATAAATGCTCCCACCTGCCTTTAAATTCATGCTGCACAAGGAGCCAGTAGCCTTGATCCTGCTCCCCCTGTGTGTGTACCACGTAAGGGGGCTCCCAGCACCCAGAAGGAGCCTGTGCTGGCATGGGCTGCCAGCACCCCAGGACCGAGCCCAGGGGGGCTGCAGGGGAGCACCCCCATGCCTGACCCCCCATCTGCTTCCTGCACTGTGGCTATGTCCCCCCAGAGCACAGGGACAAGCCCAGAGCACCGTTCGTCCACAGCAGGACCCCAGCGCTGTCCCAAGGCTTGGGACAGAAATCACCCTGGACCTTGTCCTGTGCCCACCCATGGCTGTGAGCCAGCAACCATCAGCTTGAGGGTGCCTGCATCTATTTGCAACACTGCCATTGATTCAGCACGAGAGATTAACAAAGTGGCTTTACCACATCCTGGCAATATGAGGATTAAAAAAAAATTAAAAAGCCATTAACCCAGGTTTGTTTAATCAGGATGTGCAAAGCACTGAGAGATGCTCAGGCACCATTAAGTGCGGACTAACATCATCGTGTGCTAATCACCAAGTGTCAAGATGTACAGCGTTGCTTATGGATATGAAGAGGCACTTAGCCCTGCAAAAGCCCCCCGGCACGCTAAGCGCCTCATTTACACCTCCCAGAGCTGCTTCATACTCCTGGAGTTATCTCTGTGCCTCTAGAACCAAGCACAGGGGTTGGATTTACAACATGCGATGCCTGCAGATGGAAGGCCCAGGGGTTCAAACACACCCAAGATGAGGCCTTCGGTTCATGATAGCCAACAGGATCAGGATTCCCTGGTCCAGGGGCATCTTTGGCTTCTCAGGCTGTTTCAGCTGCTGTAGCAAAGCCCTTTGCCTTTGAGCTGGAGCGCCAGGGGAAGTGGAGTTTCCCCAGCCATCCTACCTCCAGACAAAATCGTGTCTTCTCTTTCTCTTACCTTCAAAGCAATAAATGCAAGAGAGGATTTATTGCTTTTTAACAAGTGCCACGGAACATTCATTTCATTAATTTACACAGGAGACGGGGGAAGGAGATGCCAGTTCAATAAATTCTCCCAGACTAGTGCTTTGAAACAAACAACTCCACAGACCCAGGTTGTGGATGTCACAGCAGAGGCTTTTATCCAAATGAGCTACACGTTCCACAGAATGACTAAAATGCTTTAAGAAAATAAAAGAAAAAAAGAAAAAAAAAGAAGGTGGGGACAAAGAAGCTGCTCTCTACAAAAGGCAGCATATCACCGACACGTTGTTTGAACTCCCAGTGGTGTATTAAAAAAATAAAACTCTTCTGAACCACAGCTGCATCCTTAGCTTGCACTGCTGCCTTCCTTCAGCTCAGAGGGAAAAACAGCCTTTGCCAATGCCTTTTTCTTCTCTCTTTCCCCCCACCCAGAGAGGAAGAAGTGTTTGTTTTTCTTACACTCAGTGTTTACCATGTGGATGGTGTGGCTCCGCTCTCTTGGGACTGGAGAGAAAGGGGAGAGTGTTTGGAGAGGGGTGGCTTCAGGGCAGGATCCCTCCCATCCGATTTACTGGCAAGGCTGGAGCGAATAAAAGGGAGAGTCTCTCCCCCACCCTGAGCACAGCAGGGCTGCAGATGTGAACAGTGAATACAAAATCCTGCCTGAGCCCACAGCATTGCTATGACAATAGAAAATAAATAGCTCCACATTTGTTTATTTAGTTAACTTAACTTCTGAGGGACTCGTTTTGTGCTACTGAAGAAGAGGAAATGGGAACGAGAGGAGGGCAACCGGACAGCCGCACAGACCCTGCTGCTGCCGACACCGACGCTGGCTGCAAAGCTGGATGCTCTCCTGACTGCGGTACACCAACGAAACAAGCAGGAAGATGGTGCTGGCCTTTCACAGTCACATCCAGAAGACCAAACACACCCCAGGTGTGATGTCTCACAGGCTGACACGCTCCAAACCAAGGGGCAGGTGGTGCTCCTTGGCTGTCCCAGTGCTCACAGGGGACCCAAGGGCCAGGGGTTGCTCCCAGCTCTGCCCTGGTCCATGACCAAGGAACTCCGCACCAGTTATCACGCCTGCACAGCTACATAAGGTTGGGCTGCTCGACATCTTGTCAGTGCACAGGGTGGTTGGGGAGTACCCAACATGGCTTATTTGGTGTCCAGGGGCACCCCAGCACCATGCTGCTCCCTGTGCATGGGCAGCATAGCGAGGATACAGGAGCATCTTTGCCCCAGGGAAGGGGGAGTTGGGGATGCAGGGTGAGACGGGGTGTGACGGGTGCCTCTCTGCATCACCATGGGAACCCCCTTCCCCACACAAACAGCTGCACAACATCAGAAACTGCCACACAAAGACACTAAAGGAGCAGAGGCAGGAGGATGGAGCAGCGAGATGTCAATCAAGGTTACTCAGTTGGTCTGTAGCAGAGCCAGGACAAGAAGTTTTATCTACCGGCATCACCCTAATGCTGGTTAGATTACGGCATAATGACTCGCACTTCAATTACACAAGCTTCAAGCTTCCTGGTTTCCATTTTGCCTTTCCATCTCATCACTTGTCTCTTGCAGAAAGCAAACCAGAGGCAGACAAATACCAACATGTGCAGACACATCCTTACCCTCGCCATCCAGAGGAACATATCAAACAAATCTGACATCAGTAGCTCGAGCA
The DNA here is from genome assembly GCF_000699245.1 of Pterocles gutturalis. Lineage (NCBI taxonomy): Eukaryota > Metazoa > Chordata > Aves > Pterocliformes > Pteroclidae > Pterocles > Pterocles gutturalis. The sequence continues at coordinate 79,329 of NW_010115489.1, forward strand.
CATGCCATTCTCTCCATGCTATTTTCAATGCGTTTTATCAGGAGCAAACCTTTCCTTTGCACACCTATCTCTGAAATCCAAATCAAAGACATCATCTTTCCTCCTGCTAAAAACAGACCAAGAAAACCACATGGAAGGTAGGTACCCCTAAGCTGGAGACAAGCAGATGCTCACCTGGGAGTTTTCCCTCACTTGTCGCTATTTTTTTTTACATCATTACCAGAAAACACTCCATTTAGACCCATACCCGAGGGATGTTCCATTCCCATTCAGGCCCCATGCCTCTCCCCCCAGGTCTGCATGGCTTGTGGGCACAGGCAGCCACTGTCCTCAGCAACCTCTAAAGGCAAATATTGAAGGCAGAGCTTGCAGGCGTTTGTTTAAACAATCGGCAAATAGACGACTCTTATCAGGAAGTGTCCTGTTTGATCTGTTTAGCCGTCAGATAAGAGGAAAAGCAGAGGAGCTTGCTAAAAACTGTCCAAAAGTATGATTTCAGGGGGCAAACAACTACTTAAGTTTTCCAGTTATAAAAAGAGAGAAGAATTAGTCTTTTTATTTTTGAAGAGAGACTTTCTGACAATTTCCCGACTTGTTTTCAAAAATCTTCCCACAAATACCAATATTTCTGCTGCCTCCAATCTCTACTGTGTTCATCACTGCAGTATCTAAGCACCTCACAAATCTCAGTTAACCTCAGTCATCCTGGAATGTTAAAACATATTAATAATCCTGCCTCAGATATAGATAGACCCAAGCAGTGGGTGAACATTTCACACCAAGGGAGAAGGCATGGCCCCTCATGGGCACAGCCTGATTTTGGGAGCAGGGAGGTCAATGAGAGCTTCAGGAGCAGAGAACACAGCAAAGCAGCTCCAGGAGCTGGTGGCAAAGCCAGTTCCACTGGACTGTGGAAGCTAATTACACCCTGGTATCCTCACTGAAATATTTCTGCTCACAGAGATACAAAGCCTAAACCACCAGATCAGTTTATCCATCAGTATTACAAGTTTAGCACTCAACATGGTGTTCAAGGCCAGGCTGAATAAGGCTTTGGGCAACCTGGGCTAGTGGAAGGTGTCCCTGGCCATGGCAGGGGGGTTGGGACTCAATGATCTTTAAGGTTCCTTCCAACCAAAACCATTCTGTGATTCTATGATTCTGTGATAAAATTGCTGCGCTTCAACCCTGAATTCTATCCTATTCATGTCTCTCCCCCCCCAACTTTTCCTATGCGCTGATATGGATCCCATCACCACTCCCTCATAATTTTTACTGGGCTGATCTACACAGGACCTGTAAGATAACAAACCACTGTTATTCTAATTTCACAAGCAAGGACTGGAGCACAGACAAATTAATTTGGTTAGCTGCTATCACACACATCTACAGCACAGGGAGGATAAGGACAACCCAAGTCAGAGGCTCAAGTTAACATCCGTTCAGCTGTTCTACAATTCCTCTGAGATATCAGCTGGGATTTGACCTTGTAGCTACTTGAGCACAGATAGGGAGCTCTAATACAACCTTCAAAGAGACAGCATTACACGGCTGCTTCCTATATCATGCAAAGATAATAATAACATGTTTTGCAATTATGCATTATAAAAGACAGCAATGTGAGATTAAGGCTACTCATATTTTCCCCAGCAGAAGTTTTCAGTCTTTTTACAGCAGCTTTGTCACAGAGTTTAAGGCTCACAGAATTACAGTTACTCTGTTTTATTTCCCACCCTGCCCCAACCCTCTCAAAAGGCAATTTCCCAGGTTATAAAGCTATCTAAAATGTAATGCCTGTTACCTTTCTCCTGTCCTCCTAGAAACATTAGCCCATGAAACACAGCAGCAGGTCATCTCCAAAGCCTCATCCATAAGCAAGAGAGCTTGATCTGTGATGGCTCAGAGGCAACATCCTCCACTTCTCAAGGACACACACCTGGGAAAGACACCACCATACAGCAACACAAGAAATCCACCCCTCTGACTTCTATAGACCAGGCTGAGAAGTTCTTTTGCCACATTAAATAGGAGATTATCAGCTTCTCTCCCACCAGCCGCAGCCTCTCATCCTTCCTCTCCTCCTTTGTTGCACATGAGATACATCCCAGCCAATTAGCTAATAATTAAACCTAACTTCCAGAGCTCAGAAGCTTCTAGGGCGCCGGTTCCCAAGCTAAGGCTAAGCCTCCCTGCAGCCAACTACTCCTACGTTTCAGCCCAGCATACATTTCTGTCTCTGGCTCTGCTTCCCTGCTCCCAGCTCCAGGTGATGGGTGACACAGGGGCTGTGCCTTCCCCAGCCCCTTGCCCGCCTCAGTTGCTGCTCTCCCTTTATCTCTTCTTGCTGCGACAGATAAACACCAACACAAGGAACCAGAGTTCTTGGTCTCCTGCCAAAGTCCCTTCCTCTTTACAAATCGCCCAGAAGAAAGTTTGTGGCACCAGCCTTTGTGCTTTCTTTTATTTTTTCCTTTTTTTCCTTTATTTTCCTTTTTCCCTTTTTTTCCCTTTTTTTCCCTTTTTTTTCCTTTTTTTTTTTCCTTTTTTTTTTTTTTGCAATCCTGCGCTGACTCCACGACTCCTTCCCCCCTCCCCAGCCCAACCTCTTTGCAGCTCCCTGACCGGTTCTCCATCGCATCTGCTGCCTTTGCAGGCGTTCCTCTCACACAGGGCGTGCGGTTTCCCTCACCTGCTCATTTGACACCCTATAAACCTTCTGTTTTGTAAGCTTAGAGATTATTCTGCCAGCCAGGAAACCATGTGAGATTGGTGGTGAGACCCAAACTGAAAAGAAAACTCGAGACAAAAGCATTCAAAGAGACTGCAAAAGCATTCAGATTAGCAGCAGGTGACAAAGAGGCTTTTACAGGCAGGCCAGGAACACACGGTCTGCCTTCCCTTAGCTGCTGCTGCAAAATGAATTTCCTGATCTCAGGTGTCAAGGCAGGAAAAAAAAAAAATAAAAAAAAAATAAAAAAAGAGCTTGATCCAGAAAGAAAATCCCTCTGGCTGGGGCAGGATGGGTGGGCTGGCACAGCCAGCGCTGCCCTCCTTGGCAGTGGCCACAGGGAGCAGCTGAGCCCCTGCCCTAGGGATGCTCGTTTTTATTTCTCCCTCTGGTCAACACGTAGACCCATCATGACTTTGATTAATTGCCTATGGAAGAAAATAAGTACTTCCCTGCTCCTCCTCCTCCAGCGCTGGGGTGGGATAGCAGCGAGGGCCACTGGGCTGGTGGGGGCTCAGCCCAGCCCAGGCTGCATGGAGTGGGATGGGCAATTCCCCACGGACCTTGGTCAGCAAGATGTGACTGCCTCGAGTTAAAAGCAGAAATGTTTTAATAAGAAATGTGCCTCTGAGTCACAATGCTCCAGGGACCAGTGGTGTACTGTCTTATCCACCAGCCTTGCTTGGGGACTTTCTTAAGGTCAGGATCGGGGTTTAAAATTGCCCAGCTGTGAAGAGAATAAACACTTGGTCATGTTTGCTCGCTTGAGCTAAAGGTGAATCACTCGTAATAACTTTCAGAGGGAAAATTATATGACTAATACTTGGAGAAAAAAAAGGTATGAAACATTACAGAGGGAGATTTGCGACGTATTCAATGATCATGAGCCCTTGCAGAATCATGATCCTCTCAGAGAACCATTCCTGACGCTCACCATCGTGTGATTGCACTGCTCCGGAGCGTGCTAACCCTACAACGTTCTGCAAATACATTTGTGTCGCTCAGCCCTATCTGTGTTTAGAGAGCGTCTTGGAGAACACATTAAACACTTCAGCTGCTAAAGCAAGTGTCAGCACTGTCCCAAGAGCCTCGGAAGTAAATGATGTCGCTACCCACATCATGGGAATACTCGTATTAATCTCCCGGCTCTGTGCAAACCTGCTTTGCTACACCAGCGCCACAGGTGCCAAAGTCGGTGTGTTGGCACATTCTCAGCAGCTCGCAGCAGCCGCTGCCGGCAGCGGGGAGAGCTGTGAGGCTGGACCCTGATGCTGGCTCCTGCTGAGCTGCAAATGGAGGAGCAGGCGGGAGATCCAGCCACAGCCAGTGCTTGCCTCTCCGCCCACCAGCATCTCCCCGGCCCCACCGGGCTCCTGCAGTACCGTGCTCCTGGCACAGCAAAGCCATCTGGCACGTGAGCCTGGGGCTGAGCCCCTGCCCTGGGTGACAACCCCAGACCAGGCAACCAGAGGCGTGGAAATACCTGCTGCTAGGTCATTCCCCTGACGCTTCATACAGAGGGAGTGCACGGAAAACCTGTCTGTTTTTTAAGGAAAAGCCCCCCCAAAGGCTGTTTTTCTGCAGAGAAAGCATCAAAGGTGTTGCACAGGGCTCATAGGACCCATGACACCTCCGGGCAGGTGTCCATGTCTCCAAGGTGAGGTGTCCCCGATGGGAGTGTTCAGGGAAGACAGGGGACCAATGGCACATGGCTCCAGCTCAGCCAGGGCCCTGGAGAAACATGAACATCCACAGCGCCGAGAGCCTGGCCGGGGGCACGAGCAGCATCCCCCCACACAGAGCCAGGCACCGCTCCCCCAGGAGCACCACCTTCGCCCCCCAGCACCCAGGTTTCCCAGCCAGCATTTGCTGCCGTTGCCCGTACGTGCACACAGGCAGCATCGGGACGTGACTCTGCCAGGCAGGCTGAGCAGTGCTGGTGGCAGCAGAGCTGGGCACGGGAGAAGCAGCGACATGCCCACAGCTGTGCCTGGCAGCTCGGGGTCGTGGCCGCACCGCGCAGCTCCCCAGGGGCTAAGCTCAGCCCTGCAGGAGGCAATGGCCCAGCGACAGCTATTTTGACACACAACACTGTACTAAGCCCAGTGAGGCAATGCTATTGCTGCCAAGAAGCAAAAAAAAAAAGGTTTCCATGGCTATTGTATCCCATCACCCTTCTAACCTCATTAAATATAATTGTTCCATAGAATGTTTATTGTTATTATCACCGTACATAAAATGCATCCTTCTGTGCCACTCCTTGTTCCAAACGTCAGCCTGCATTTTCTGCATTTTCTGCACAGACACAAAGGGACATGTTGTACTTCCAGCAGGCACTCTGGGAAGTTTGACAAGGGCAGCGAGCTCTTGGCTTCCCTGGCCAACAACCCCAGGTTAACACGTCTGCAAGACAAACTGTTGTGAGAAACCTTAGGGGCAGGCCCTAGGGACAACACTTTGAAAGTGAAGGCGTTCACTCCCGGATGGATGAATAGCAAACAGGCTATTCTGTGCAACATCTCTGAGAGCAAAACTGGGACTTAGAGCCTTGGGAAGACCAAGGGCAGGTGGACTCATTTGCCTTGGTGAGCGGTGAAGCCTGGCCGCTGAGGCTGGGAGCCCCAGCTGCTCCCCTCGTCCAGCCCTCCCAGTGTGCCACGATCTGGTCCTGAAGGCTGGCCAGGTCCCTGGAGAAGCTCAACCATCAGCTCTGCACCTCAAGCCTTGAGCTCACTGGCATGATTTAAGTTTGGCTTTGCAGCATATTAAAGC
>NW_010115490.1:0-2604 GCF_000699245.1 Pterocles gutturalis
TCCTCGGCAGCGTTGGCTGTAGAAGTGACTCTTGCACCGCCGCAGCTCCGTCGGAAGGGAGGTCTCCGTGTTCCTCTTGTCCTGTCCTGCTTGGCTTTTTGGCGATCTGAGTTTTGTTTCTTCTGCAGCGTAGTAGTTCAAACACTTCTGCAGGTCTCCGAGGGAGCAGTTGGGTTTCCCAGAGCCTCAAGTTCAGGAAGCCCGGAGCGGTGCCTCCTTGCTTCGGAACAGGGTCTGGAGAGAATTAGGCGCAGTCACATGTCTGGGGTTTTTTTCACAATGAAAAAGTGGCGTCTCAGTGTTGTTTTCATCTAAAAAGCCCGTAAAAATCGTGTATTTTACAGTCAATTTTTACAGTCCAGGGTGCAGTTCAGGTTGCTTTGGTTCTTTTAACAAGTTGTTTGTCATTTAAAAAAAAATCTTCAGCATGTGAGATCATGCATTCTAATGGCAAAAATCAGTTCGTTATCAGCTGTCTTCACTGTAGTTCCTTGGAAGCTGATGTGCTGGGTGTGTTAAAATAGTTGTTACTTTCATGTAGAAATGTTAGTATAACACATAAATCTTCATTATCCATTACCTCTTGAAGACGGCGCATGATCTGTTTACCCTGTCTCCTGTTGAAACTGTGAAAGCTTCTGAAAATGGTTTTACATTTTTGCCTGGCTGGCAGCAAGTGGCCTCTCTGTCTGCAGGCTGCTTCTCTGCTCCTGCCTAAAATGATATGTAGCTGTGCTTCTTGAGTGATTCTGTTTGAATAAGTTGCTTTGTGAAAACATGCAAAGAGTTCGTATGGAAAATGCTGCTTTGGAAAATGACCTAGAGGTTTTACTGGTGCTGCTTAATTTTTTCCTCTTATTGCGTAGGAATTATCCTGTTCCATGTAAAAAGTCATTTTTATGACAGGCTTTAGTGCCTGTTCTTCAGGAAGTGAGAAAAGTTTTAGCCCTCTGCTTAAGGTTGGTGTAGGACAAGAGGATGAAGCTTAAGAAACGATCATTTATCGAGGGGTGTGTGTGTGAACTGGGAGTATATTGCACTTTTCTTGAATAAAAATTCTTAAATACTGTTGGTGCTTGTTTCTTGTGGTGTTTGTTATCAAAGGAGTTACAACAATATCCCAGGAATCAGTAATTCTTAGCAAATAAAAAGCTCTTCCTGCTGGAAAACTTTAAAAGCTCTCCCCTGCTAAGGCTGCTCTATGTAAAACATTTCCTGTGCGGGAGGCCCGCGGGAGGAACAGGAAGTACGAGCAGTTGCTCTGGGGTAAGTTCGAGAGTTTTGGGAACTTGGGAGGTTCCCTGTTCTTATGCTTTGCTGGAAATCAATTTAAGGTTATGAAAATCACTGGGTTAACATATGTATTTTAACTGAAGAAATGTGTTCTCATGGAACATTCAGTCGATCCGACAGAATCCTTACGATTCTTTAAACTGATCGGTGCAGATGGGTTTAATTAGTTCATTACTGCTGGCCCTGGATGTGCAGCAAAGCCCATCTGTCTTCGGGGGTGACCAGACACCAGGGGATTGCGGAGCCCGGCATCCTCCTACAGAGCATTCTTGAAGCAGCTCGCTGGAAAAAGGAGCTATCGCGTGGCTTCCTGGCAGGAGCCATCGGCCCAGGCTGCAGCTCCAGCTGTAAACTGCTGGGTTATGATGACATGGCAGGTCGGGTTGGAGGAGGAAGTATGAGGAGCTGAGCTGGCTTAAACTTGTGTTACGGCTTATTTCTGGAGCTGGTGAAACATGGATGCCTTAATGAGATGGAGCAGTGTTTAATTCCCTGAGAAGTGCTGGATTGTTGCAGGAGGGCAGGGAAGGGAGAACTAGCAAACGCACTCTCTAGCACTAAATCACTGTGTGGAGTTATTCAGAGTACTTCAGATTTGATGTTGCTGTGCTGAGGATGGCTGCCCTGCCTTCGGCTGCTCTGCCGTGTTTCCTTAAAGTTGCTGCCGGTCTGTTGGTCTGTTAGCCAGCCACTGGTGGGTCCTTGGCTCCGAAGATGGGTTGGAACGGGCGGTGTTGCCTATCAACCTAAAGGGATCATTGCTGCTCTTGGGTTTACATTGCTGCTTTACAGTGGTTTGGAGTTTATAAAAATATATGTAATCTTGAGTGGAAGGGTATAACTGCAATCCTTAGAGCATGTGGAGCACTCCCACAAAAAGTGTAAGCTGTAGGTGCTGTACTCCAGAGGATTACCCGGGTACACCATGCCGGGCCGCAGACAAGTCCTTCTGATTCCATCGGTGAAATAAGCTGCTCTGAGTAGATGTGTGCTGTGATACATGATGCTCGCTGCTGATGAGAGCTACCACAAGTTGCTGGAGGTGCAGTTAACGCTGGTTTTCGTGCTGGTCCGTTACTCGAGAAGTCTCAAGAGATTTAAGCATGTGTGGTAGGGTTCAATAATTTTTTTTTCTTCAGATCTGTGTTGGGGAAAAGTGCTATTTGTTTTCCTCAGTAGAAGGGAATTGAAGGAGGAGTGTTGTGCCCAGGCGTGCCCCGCTCTGGGAGCTGCCTGGACCTCTCGCTGCTCTGTCAGCCTGGCACGGCTCCAGCGGCCGTGGCGTGGCCGGGGGGCTGCCGCCAGCCCTGC
>NW_010115490.1:2635-28602 GCF_000699245.1 Pterocles gutturalis
ACGGGCTGCGCTTGGCCGAGGGAACTGCCCAAGCTCGGCGCGGTGTGTGCTGTCTGTCGGCAGTGCCAGCCTGGGTAGTGCCCACTGCTGACCCTAACTTCGCTAGAGATGGACTCCTGCAGCCTAGCAGAGGTTACTCCTTGGGTGGAAGGTTAAGAATTGGCAACTTGGAATTGGCTCTTGACACTTCTCCTCTTGGTTTAGTCGGAGGTGGTGCAGGAATGGCCTCGCGTTCCATGTGGAGCCAGGCTGTGTTAACTGGGTGTTTCGGTCTGAGCCCCCCGTGGTCCCCTTGCAGAAAGAGCACGCTCCCCTCTAGGCAGCAAAGAGCTGCAGGTCTCTAGCACTGCTGGGTCTCGGGTCTCCACCATCACCATTCAATATTTTTTCCTTGTATAAGCTGTCCTTGGCTCACCTGCAAAGACAACTGTGCACTTTGACTTGCTTTTTTCTTACTACTGTAAACTATGCTGGATATTTGTGGCAAACCTATCTAACTTTTTTAATCCTTTTCTTTCTTTTTTCTACAGCATTGTCCAAGATATAACAGTTGGTACAAAGGTAGGCACTTCTCACTTTTTCTCTCTTTTTACACTGCTCAGCATCTGACCTAGTTTTAGCCTCACCAAATGCAGATCTTTGGCTTTAAAGGGTTATTTCTGGTACCATGTAAATTGGTTTTAACCAGAAGGTAATTTAGTTTCATGTGCATTTAAAAACTTTTGTTATGGCTCAGCACTTAGCTCTTGGCATTTGGACATTGGTTATCAACTGTCAGAAAAGAACATTATTGCATTTAGCAACAGCCCTTTCCCCTCCTAAAATGTCGAGCCGTGCTGTTTATTTGTGTGCCAGACAATGCTGCTCAATGGAGAAATCGGTGCTTGCTTTCTTGAGAACTCCGTTTCCTTTGTTTATATGAATTCCTGCTCAGTTATATGTCAAAAACCCTTCTGCCACAAAAAATGGAGTGTTTAGCTGTTGATTTTTATCTCTTGATTTGTGTGCCAGACAATGCTGCTCAATGGAGAAATCAGTGCTTGCTTTCTTGAGAACTCCTTTGTTTATATGAATTCCTTTGTTTCCTTTGTTTATATGAATTCCTGCTCAGTTATATGTCAAAAACCCTTCTGCCACAAAAAATGGAGTGTTTAGCTGTTGATTTTTATCTCTTGCGAGTACAGTAAATATGACCTTTACCCTTCTAGTCTCAGGTTTTGAAAGCGCAGACTTAGCCCAGAAACTCAGAGTGCTGACAGGAGCCTCCTTATCTGCAAGCCTGGTAATGGGCTGTTGTGTTCACAGGATAAAAGCTGTTCCTGTGAAATGTTAAACTGGAATGTGCAGGACAGACCGGCGTCCTTCCTGTGTTAAAGGGTTGTCTTTTCCTTTGTGAAGGTTGTAGCTGATGCTCTGGGATCAGGACTGCAGTAGGTTCAGCCCTGCGAGTTCTTCTGTTAGATAGTGTGTGTGCGAGTGGTGGCCCTCTACTAGTGACCTGGCAGCTCTTTAATGGCCCGAATTGTGTGGTGTTAGCGTCTTCCTTATTGACTAAGAAATAATTGTGTGCAGCAACTTGACCAGGCCGGTGGAGTGACGCAGCGAGCGAGAGGACTGACTCGAGGTAGAGCCGGGCTTGTGTGGTGTGAGCTCTGTTAGGTCTGAGTGAAGCAGGAGCGTTAGAACTTGCTCCTAGACAGCAGAGAGTTCTTTGCAGTGGAAATACAAGATGAGATGTGCCTGCTGTTGAGCGTAGGCATGTTCCTTAGTGCTCTGGGGTTTCTGAGGAGCATTACACGCATGGAGGGGCTCTGCTTAATGGCTGTAGGGGAGAAGTTATTCTAACTTTAACTCATAGGAGAATCTGAAATTTGGCTTAATCGTAGTGCCGTGTGGTGGTGTCTGGTTCTGGAGGAGGAAGGGCTTGAGCCTGGGCAATAGTTAATAGTTCATAGCTGATACAAAAGGGGGACAAGTCATCCCCTGACCACCATGGAGCAGTTGGATACAACATCTAGTAGACCGGTTAATCTAGGTACGAGTCACTCAGCTGGTTTTAACAGTGTGTAACGTACAACGTTAGGTTTCTGCAGCTTTAGCAAGTGGTTTTACATAACTAAACTTGACCAGGACGCTTCTGAAACTGTAGTTGTAGTCCTTGGTGAATCTTGAAAAGCTTCAGGATGTGGTGTTGCGTGCCTCATCACTCCCATCTGTGGGTGATTTCAGTCCCTGGCGCAGGACAGTCAGATGTCTACAACAGGGAGTGGGAGAAGTCCCCTCTGAGTGCTTTCACTCCTAGGACAGGGCAGGACTGTCACCACGATTATACCTGTTGGGGTGGGGAGTGGTGAGACCAAAGTGTACATCAAAGATGGGGTTTCTTGTCATGTCAGGGGAGGCAGGTTTTGAGAAAGTTGAATCAAAATTTAGTGGCAGAAGCAAAAAGGAAAGTTGAATCATCTTGATAAAGGTAAGTTTTCTGTGTTATCTGGTTATGTTTGAGATATTTAATATGCCAGTGTAGACCATGTAGTACAAGTACTTTCTTTAATGTTCTGCGTGTCACAGATTTGCTGAGGGAAGTCAGAATCCTGTTCGTGCACAGCGAGGAACAAAGTGAAGGGTTCTCTTAGGCTGGCATCCTCTGTGGCTGCGTGCAGGTCAGCTACATCCAGACAGCTCCCCCATACTCTGCTGCTTCTGTACTAAAGATCTTCTGCAGGACTCTTGCAGGGAGAGACACAGAGGCATCTGTGTTTCAAAAGAGCTGTGTAATCAAATCGTGTGTCAATTGCTGCTTGAAAGTATGTACCTCTGTGGTAAAAGATAAAAACAGGCCACTGTGAGTTATCTTCCTGTTGTCTGTTCAGTTGCTAGAGCCTAGCTTTGAAATTGAGGACTTGGTGAAAGTATGTATCAGTTTGCTCTCCTTTATTGTTTAAAGGGCAGGGTGCCGGCACTTTTAGGATTTTCTCACATCCTTAATTTACATATTAAGGGTACCCACACCCGCTTCTGTTAATAATTAACAGAATTGTTATATTTAGGTTCTGTAACTCAAGTCCCCAGATGTTCTCATGGCTTAGTACTTGAGCACTGTTCTGTACTGCCTGATGGTCTTGTTTTTAATCAGGGTGCTAATTGTAGTAGCCACTCCTGGGCTTCACATTTACCGTTGTCCCCAGGCTCAGTTTAAAGTGTGTGAATTTGTTTAGAAAGCTCATTACAGTTCTGGATTGGGGCTCTCGATGCACAGCCTTCTGGAATGTCCTACAGATGAGAAACACATGATTCAAGAGTTACTTCTTCCCATAATTTCGTTGCTGTCTGAAAAGGAAGTAGGGACTTAAGATGAAGGCGCTGTATTTGATTGAACTCTGAGGTGCTGGCTCTGACCCCTGCAGTTGCCTCGCTGAAGTAATTTGATCAACATCTCTGTCGCCTTTCCTGTTCTTTAATTTGCCCAGATACCACCATGTCTCTAGGCTCCAGTGGTCTCTGAGCAGGACCTGCTTACTAGGGAGAGTACCAGCTATGATACGTCATTATTCTGAAGTTGCATTTCAGTGGTGGAAAAGTCTCAGTCTAGGTGCTGGACAATCTTGTAGCTTCTTGGTGAAGCTGAGCTCTCTGAGAAGTGCACCTCTGAGGCATTTGAGAAGTTAATTTTTAAGAGCGGGTTTGCTGGAGTGTGATACAGGCTGGCTGCATAGCAGTGATTTGGATCAAGGCAGGATCTTTGCCATGGGAACAGCAATTATGGCTTCAGGCAGCAGGCCAAGAATGTTGTGAGGAAATTCCAGTCCCCTCCTATGGCTTTAGTTGGAGGCTGCAACAAGCTGGCTCTTGTGGCCGTGAGCAGGCATGATCACACATGTGAGCCGCATGGCCGAAGCGAGGTCCGGGTGTCCTCTGGCAGTACCGTGCCAGCTGGGTTTGGTAAGCAGCTCAACCCAGCCTGCGGTAGCGTTGCACACAGTTTTTGTGTGCCTGTGTCTCAGTTTGTAGATAACTGTCCTGCGCAGGGCCATCGGTGTGCCCCTGGTTGGATTATGAAAGCTGTCTGAATCTGTGTTGGGGTTAACAGGAGTTGAAGCTGTAGGTTGAAGCACAGGTGCTGAGAAGATTGATACCCCAGGCTGACCAGCTATTGGATCGGTTCAGAGTAGTTTCTCCATCACACCTAAAACATTTTTTTTAATGTGGAAGCTAGCTCAAATTACTTGCACTTGGAAAGGAAACAAGCCATGACTCCTGTTGTAGGTGAAAATGAAATTGTGTGAGACTTCCTAGAAAATGATCGGTTAATAAAAGGGTAGTAGAAAATACTCTATTTTAGCCTCAGATCTACTTTGCCCTCAATCTGTGATTTAAAAAAGAGCAGAATATTGAACACACATGAATTTATTCAGCTTTAACTTTTTAATCCCACAAGTGTAGGGATAGGCTCTGGTCTGAGTCTCTGACATCTGTTTAAAGTCAAAGCAGAGAATGTAGATGTGCTGCTGCCCTTTGTTATCATCTCACACTAGCGAGAAGAGTGAGTACTGATCAGTTTCAGATTCTGGGTGGTTCTGGTGTAGCTGTACTTCAGGCCTCATATGAAAATTTGTGGAATACTGAGCTGGGTTCAATGGTAATCCCAGCGTAATGATTGATCGGTGTTTGCTGAAGCAGACCGTGGTTATAACACAGCTGCTGTTTAGATGGGATTGAATTAGCGACAAGTTCCCTCTAAACCTGTGTGTTCAATTTGCCCTTTGACAGATTTGGTCACAAAACGTCCTTTCATAGGTGCCATTTTCCCAGCGTGACTCATCCAGCAGTATTTATTTGAGAGTGTTTGTGCTGAGCTTTGCCGAGGACCTGTCTGCTCCACTGTACCGATTCAGAGAGCTCGAGGTTGGCTCTGAGTTAAGTTTCAACTTGGGAGCAGTAGATCATAAACCTGGGTGTGTGCTACCCTACTGAGCCAGAATGACTGCATTGCTGCAGCGCTTGGGGTTGGGGAATTTTGGGCTGTTTAAAAGGCCACACCTTTTATTTGCTCAAAGGGCAGGTTTGTTTCACAGGGTGTCTCCATAGTAGCAGAGGCTGAGAAAAACTCGGGGAGGGGCTGGGGAGATGAGCGGGTTGAGGATCTGGCTTTGCTCTAGAACCAGTGTGTGCTCGAGCTCATAATGCATCTTATTGCAAAACCTCACGCCAGGTTGCGTGAGCACTGCTTTAATGTCATGCGTAAGTGTGTTGTGTCTTGTAGGAGCTCAGAAATCTGTGTGCTACAGAAATAGTGACAGCTATTGTGGTGGGATACACAGCAGGAAAATAATTTTCCTGTGCACTGAATTCTTTGCGGTGCTCTGACCAGCTACCCTAGTTCCCCAGATGCTGCAATCATGTGTGTACCTGGTGAACCTGAGCAGGAAGTTTAGCATGCTTGCCCTTTTAGACTAAATCCAGACAAGAGTGAGGTTGTAACAATTTAAAAAGCCCTAAGTGGTAAGTGGCAGGTGTTTGGCCCCAGCAGGACAGAGCATATTTTTAAAAGTACGTGCTTTACGCCTGCCAGATATGCTGATGCCTCCACCATGGGTTCGTTATCAGTGTGATGTGCTAACTACTGGGTTGGATTTAGTTTGATAAATGGTATAAGGGTTTCTGTATTTGAATTGGTACGTAAAAATCAGCCATGAGCGATGTGGGGAATTAAATTGACACCCCCTGGCCCCCTCCTTGCTTTGGTTCTGATCGAATGACAGTTTGTGTGTCCCACAGGGTGCGGTGGAGGGGCGAGTGACACGCGGAGCCCGTAGCTGCTGCAGCGTCACACATCACTAACAGCCCCCGTGGGGGCTGTGATCTGCGGGATCTTGTAATTATTTTGTGTTGATCTTCTTGCCTGCACTAGGACTGAGGGACGATGCAGTGATGTCGTGTTGTGTTACAAAGGCTTACTGACACTTTCTCTTTGTGACCCAAGTCGGAATGTTTTTTTTCCCACTGCCCACCTTTAAATGACCAAAGAGCGCTGGAGGGGGACAGGAGCACGTGGGGGTTAACATCAGGGAACCCTGCTGGAAGAGAGTCTGCCGTGGAGGACAAGGAAAACAGGCTTCCTTCTTAGCAGTTTAAATTTAGTTCCATGTAGCTCTTGAATATCTCAGCAAAAAATGCTGGAATGTAACGTGAGTGTGAATGGTGATGTCATCAGCCTGGATTTCTCTTAGTTTCTTTGCAGAGTGATCTGAGCTGTGGACTGAGTATCAGAGCACATCCTTCCATTCCCCCGGGAACGGGCTCACGCAGAGCCCTTTGAAGCACGCTTCAGAGATGCTCCATTCCTTCTGTGCTCCAAGGGATTCTTTTTTTTTTGCTGCTTTTATCAGAGCAAAGGGTTTGAGCTTCTCAGTGATTTTTGTGCTGTTATGTGTGTAAAATATTGCGGTGGTCTTTCACTGGGTCAAAAATCTTCTTACAAATGTAGGGAAAAAAATGATGCTTGGCCAGGCAGAGTTACAAGACTTCTGACAGTTTTTTTTAAATCTGAATTTAAAAAAAGCAGATGCTGGGTGCCTGTATGCCTCCTGGATCCATCTTTTCCCTGTCAAGAAGGGGGGATGCTGCTACCCCTAGTCTGTTTAAAATTGGTTAGAGCAGTGTGAGGTGCTTCATATCCACAGGCAGAGAATGCTGCTGCTGTGTAGGGTTTCCTCAATGAGCCTGGGAAAGAAATAGGTTTTTGTAGGTTTGGGCTTGGCTAGCCTGTAGCTGACTGGCACTTCTAGTCCCTGTCCTCTTCCCTCCCATGTGCCCTGTCTTTTTGCCATTGATTTAATTTTACTTTCTGCCTGTAACACTTGTGGCATTCTGAAAGATGATTGTTGCCATGTAGGATCACCTGTTTGTCTTGAAATTCATATTTTTCTGGTCATTTAGTTTGTATCTGTCTCTAGGCTTTTGTCCAGGCAGAATGCAGTCAATTTGTTGTAATCCATTTAAAATAAGTGACTGGATCGTAAGTAGATAAAGGATTACATGGGGCAGCTGAGAATTTCTGTGGTACTCCTGGGTGTGCTGGTAGGAGCTGAGACATTCTCTGGCTTCATTCCAACCTATGGTAAAGTTCAGGTAAAACCCTAGAGAAAATGAGACAATTTATCGTTCTCGTACGAATCAGCAGTTGCTTTTTAAGCTGTGAAATCCTAGACTAATTAAAAATTCTTACAACTTATTTGCTAAAACTTTAAAGCTTAGAGCTTGGGGTGGTCAAAAAGATAACTTGGGAAAATACAAAATATTGGAATTCTAGCTTGTGGCAGCCTTCCTGTCTCTGATTGGGAAAAGGGAACTGAAGAGGCATTGACACAAGACTACCTGGGCGTGGGTGTGTGGTTCAATGCACGGCTCAGGCGCTTTCACCTTTTGTGGCCAGTGTCACAGACCAAAGGAGGCTCCTGCCATAGAAATGCTCCCTGGCAGAGCTGGAATCGGCCCTACCCTGCTCCAGGTGAGGCTGGGCAGTGTCACTTCCGCAGCAGTGTTCATTTTCTGTGAACAGGAAGAGATTTGTTAGTTCCAGTGAAGAATTTTTTGTAGAGCGGTGTTACTGCTAGCACACTGCTTCTGTTAATCCTGCCATAAAAACATCAGCTGCAAAAGAATCAGCTAAACAGAAATGTCAACGAAGTCATGCCTCTTGTGAGCAGGATGTGAACCTCAGCATCGCAGGAACTGTCTCGAGTGAAGCACTGTGTGGCTGGGCATCCCCACGGTCGCTGGAGAATGCAAGCAGGTGGAGAAGTGGTGTTGTGGCTTGGGGATGGGGATGGTGGCAAGCGTGAGGACAGCCGGTGGATACAGGCTCCTGCTGGTTACCCAGCGCAGGTTCATAGAGCGCTGGTGTTCCGTTTGCCTCGGGTTAGGTTGTTCCAAACAGCAGCCATCAATAGATATTTATTGTGGTTGTCTGAGATCCGCTCCCAGTGTAGTGGAGAAAGAACCAACACAGATGAAAGGTCGGAGTTGATGCAGTTTCCTTCTGTGGGAGGCAGCTTGCCAGCCCCGCTCCACGCTGTGCGAGGACGGCAGCAGCGTGGAACCCGTGCAGCTTGGTGGTACGTTGGGTGTGCTCCTCCTAGGTTTGTGCTCTAAAAGACATTCTTTTAAAGGCGTCTGTGTGGAATAATTTTTGTATAACTGCAAAATACCGTGTGTTTACTGTCTGCAAACTTCCTTGTGTAGAGAAAAAGACCATGGAACAATTGTAGTTTTCCAACTGCTGCAGTCTCCCCTCTTCATTTGCATGTACTTCCAGCTGGGAAGCTTACAAATTGACTGCTGCTGCTTCTGATGTCGAACAATCATCCCCCTCTGCCTCCTGGCTCTGGTCACAGCGGGCAGCGTAGCGTCTCCAAGATAAGAGGGGAGTGGAGTGGAAACGGGGCTTTCATTAGAGCAACACCGGCATGTGGAGAGCAGCGGCAATGAGCATTCCTTGTCAGAGTGCCCTGCCAGTAAATTTTCAAGTATGCGAGAAAATGTTTATTTTAAAGAAGCTATTAGGAAAGTTAAATTCAAGGAATTTAAATTCTTTCCGTAATAGTATAAATGTTTGTTTTTCCAGTTTATAGTTTCCTAGGGTTGCCTCCATGAGAGCCAGATATGTGGCTTGTTCTGGTGTTTCCGTGATGGATCCTGAAAGCTGCCCGAGTATGTGCACAGACGCAGTGGTTCATACTGGGAGTGCTGGAGGTCTGCATGGTCAGAAATACACAAGTTGTTGTTTAAGAAATAGTTCAGAGCCCATGAGGCCCTGATGCCTGGGGTTTCAGGAGGCAAACGCACACCGGTGTGCATTGGTGGGGCTTCTGTTTGCTGGGGCTGGTTCCTGGGAGCAGCTGCTGGTTGTATCCCAGGCCCCGGGAAGGAGAGCGCTGCCTGCTGCCTTTGTAGCAGCTGGGGCACAAGAGTGTTTTTGCAGTAAACTGGTGGATTTTTTTTTTTTAGCTTTGGAATTATGTGTTGATTTGAGTCATCAAAAGGATGGGATCACAGGCTAAGAGCCTCCCAGATGAGCTTGCCTCACTGTGCTCAGGCACCCCAGGGCTAATTACAGCAGCTGTTGAGGGCTATTTCTAATTACCACACCATGTCAGAAGACGAGACCTCGCTGAGTGCCCGTGGCCTCTGCGGGACCTGGTCAGTGCTCGCGGGAACCGCAGGTTTGGAACCTGGCCGGGTGGGCAGGACATCAAAGGCCTTCAGCTTGTCTTTGAAGAGCCAGCCGTGAGTAGTCAAACAAGAAATTCAAGATTTGAGGGAGAAAGAAAAAACCCTAAACTGTGTATTTCGATGTGCTGGGCCCTTGCGTGACCTACTTTCCAGCCTGTTTGCAGCGGCGGCGAGCAGAGCTGCTGTTGTCACACATAGTGTTTCCGCAGGTGACACGAGCTGAGAGCATGGTGGCCGGTAGAGTGTCTGGTGGCCGCAGCGGGCAGCAGGGTATGTTTCCGTCGGGATGGGCGGCAGTTGGCCGAGGCAGGGATGAGCTCTTTCCTTTTTTCCATTGATGAAAGGCTTTCAATGTGGCATTTCTGTGTGACAGGAAGTGATGAGAAAGTGCTCTGATAGGTTAGATTTGTATTATCGTGTTTGCTCACAGTCTGCAGGGGGTTTGAGCTCCTCTGTAACTTATTTGAAATTAAGCCGTACCGATTTTAAGCTGTGTTATGTATGTAAGTGTAGATTATGCTAAGAAGTAATTGTAGTTGTAGACTAGTCTTGGGCAGTTGGGGTAGTTTTGCTGACTTTACAGGAATGCTGTAATGAATTGGAACAATACGTTGGGTACGGTAACCTGTTCGTGGATCTGTTCAGCTTTATGTGCAGGGAATGGAGAAGTGCCAGGCTCCTGCAATTCAGTAGCTTTGTGTGAGTAGATGGAATTATACCTACAGCTATAAGAAGCCTAGAATCATGCATTTCTGTAATTCTGCAGTGCCGGCTTGTTTAGGTAGTCTGATTCTAGTAGGAACAGTTTGTCTTAAAATTTTCTGTCCAATGTTTTATTCCTCCATAGAGTTGAAATGCACAGTGGTGCTGTAAAAATAAAAATCAAAGACTCAAGATGGTGGGATACGCTCTGCTACTCACAGCTTTCTGTTCTGCAAGTAGCTGTGTTGGTTTTAACGTAGAGCAACTCCTGGTGCGAGAGGCAATGGAGAAGGGGATCACAGAGCTTTTGTACCTGGGTGCTTGGGGCTCTGCTTCAGAACGCTGGTTTGTCTTTGGCTTAAATGTGCTTACTGAGACCTCTTGGTGCTGTTGTCCTGGCCTTTGTCAAGAGGACAATGTGTTTTGCTCTTCCTGATCAACTGCATGATTGTTCTGTCTTAACCTAAAAGAAGGGAAATCTTGTCTGATAGGAGTAGTCAGGAGTCTGGTTTGTTGGATACAGGAGGAGAGTGTGGCTGTCAGCACACAACACTACATTTAGTGGCTTCAGAGAATTCAGCAACGCTTCAACTCCTAATGCTTAGCTGAAAAGAGATATTGGATAGTGGTACTCAATTACAGAATTGGATCTTACTCATATTTAATTTATGGAGGTGAGGTTCACTGCCCATTGTCAGTATATTTTCACTTACCCTTCTGTTCAGCTTCTCTACAGCTTAATCTCAATTGTTCTGCTTTAGGAGTGCCTGAATATAATTTAGTAAAAATGCTGTCAGTTTACCTTTCGTCTTTTCTTTTCCAGCGGGGATCTGACGAGCTTTTCTCTGCTTGTGTTACTAACGGACCCTTTATCATGAACAGCAACTCTTCTTCTGCAGGTAATGTTGCCTATAAAAAAGAATTGCAATTTATAAGTATTGCAAAACTATGAGGAGGTCTAGTTTTTCCCACTTAGTCTTAATTTTAAAATCTGTTAGGCCTTTTGTAGGACAGTGCTGAATGGTAATAAATCCATAAGAGGTTAGTAGACTGAATAACATTGTTGCAGGACGGTTGCTAAAATGATTTTACAGAATTAGAACGTGCAGGGTTTGCTGTAAACTGTTAACCTAAAGCACAATTGAATATGTAGGGTTATTTTGGGTGTACGTAGTAAGTTTGCTGCTGTTTGGGAGTCTTACACCATCTAGAGGTTGGTAATCCCACCCAAGACAGTATCCTTGGGTGCTCAGTCCAGAATTTTGCCCTCTGTGCTTGTCAGGACCTTGAATTGTCTTTGAGCTGCCATTGAGTCCCTTTATGTTCTGCCTGTGGCCTCCCTGCCAGGCTGCGTCAGCTCGTGGTGTTGCTGACAGTCTTTGCCACCTAAAATTACGCTTTTGCTTCATATTTGTTGGAGTATCACTTGCTTTAAGGTGTCCCCTTCAGACTGCTTCGTTGCTGAGAGTACCAGTCAAAGTGCAAAGGAGCAAAGCGGTGACGCAGAGCTGGTGGATCAGACCTGCCCAAAGCAGAGCTGTGGGTGGGTGGGTGCTGCGAACAAGCTGGAAAATGGCCACTGGGGAGTTGGTTCCATTGCGGTGGCATTCGGCTATGGCACTTGCATAGTGTAATTTGGGGGAAAAAAGGGTAAACCTGTGTGCCTTCAGGCTCTAGTTAAATGAAGCCTATGGAATTTCTCTGTAATAGAGTAATAACTGGATGGGGAGCACAAACTGTATGTCAAAAGTTGAGTGTGTGTATATTCTTTCAAACCCACTCTAATACGCAGTAACTCTTGCTTTTTACAGCTAATGGAAACGACAGCAAAAAATTCAAAGGCGATAGTAGAAGCGCTGGGGTCCCATCCCGGGTAATCCACGTCCGTAAACTCCCCAGTGATGTCACTGAGGCAGAGGTCATTTCTTTGGGCTTACCTTTTGGCAAGGTCACCAACCTTCTGATGTTGAAAGGAAAAAATCAGGTATTGTCTCCATAATTGGAAGCAGGGATTATGTCAAAGGCTTGATGAGTGTCATCAGTAAACCGGATCCAAGTTGTTCAAACAACTGTCATGTATTAGGAGTCAATAACTTCTGCATACCATTATTGTACTTTTCCATGATTGTCCCATGAGCTGTAGAAAATACTATTTTCAGGGTGTACGAGGAGCTAACTCCATAATTGTAAGTTGTCACTTATAATTAGCATTGTGCCTGGTTTTTAAATTACAGACCAGGACAGCAGTGACGAGTTGGCCTTTTTTGCTCAAGCTGACTTGACAGTTGAGTAACCACTGGTGTAACTTTGCTCATTAAGGACACCTTTACAGATACAATAACTTGGCCAGGTAGAACTCCAGCACTCTTGGGTAATGCAGAAGGTGTGCACTAATGTGGTAACTTAAATTGTCTTACAAATTAAGGAGTAAAAAGCAAGCCAGCTTTAATCAGCGCTTACAATACTATGTCTTTAATCTTGATTATGAAAATGTGCCTCTGATTGCTGCGTGGTGTGATTATATAAGTACTTAATGTAATGACTTGCTACAGTCCCTTACGCTCTCCTTTTGAAGTAGAGGAGACCATGAAGGTACGGAACAGTGGGTTGACTTGCTGCTCTGTAGAGAAGTGTGGGAGGTTGCTTCGTGTGATAAGAGTCTGGGTTGTTGCTGTATTTCTGTGCTCTTGCAGACACTTCTGTCACAGCCATGCTCCTAAATATGTGTAGCATGGGGATCTCGGGATGGGACTGAAAAATTGTTAAATCAGTCTGGACAGTGGAGATCTCATTGGTTCTGCAGTTGGTTCTTAAACAATTCCGTGTACAAAGACTTGGTGTAAATGCAGTTGTGAAATCCAAACACAGTTACAATTCAGGTGGAAGTTCCTCCTGCAGTTACTGATCACGTAATGCTGCTATCAAGTGTTCCTGCTGTCTCCTGGTGTGAGCTGCTTTGATAATATCTCAATGTTGGGTTTGACTTCTGTGCAGGCTTTCATAGAAATGAACACGGAGGAGGCAGCCAACACCATGGTCAACTACTACACCACGGTCACTGCGGTGCTCCGGAGCCAGCCCATCTACATTCAGTACTCCAACCACAAGGAGCTGAAGACAGACAACTCTCCAAACCAGGCAGTTAGTTTGTGTTCTTCACGCTGTCCTGCTGGCGGGAGGGACAGGCACTTCTGAGCAGCTGTTCTGGTTGCTGCTGCTGGTGTCAGCCTGAGGTTTGGGTTAATTATCAAAGCGCTGAACAGAGCATACTCACTTGTAGCTTATGGAACCAGGTCTCCTGTAACAGCTTTTGTCCAAAGTCTCAGTAGGCTGTTAGGGCAGTTTGAGCATCTCATTTAATATCAGGGGAAGTGAATGCACAGGGAACATGAGATCATGAGAAGTGGTGTGTTAGTGTTCTTTAGTTAGAAGCACTAACTGATCACCTGTCTAAAGACACTGTTAACTTCTAAGGGCTTTAAGTTGCTTTGTTTCTAATATCTGACAGATGCAAAACGAAGCTGTGATGGGGCAGAACCTGTCAGCAGCAGAGTGCAGTCTGTTGCTGGTCAGTGCTAGCTCTGTGGCGGGAAGCACTCAAACACAGCAGCTCTCAAGGCTTTGTCTGGGCTGTCTGGAATTTCTGTGCAAGACACACTCTGCATAGGGTAAAAAGTTCCCTTTTTCGGCTTGAGTGCTCTTGGCAATCTTTCAGGACAGGAACACTGGAAAGAAGTTCAAGTTACTTGTGCCTCCTTATCGGGGATGGCTGCCGAGCACATCCAGTTTGCCTCCTCTCACTTTTCAGGCTGCACTTTCATCAGGATCAGAGTATCTAATGCTGTGCAGATGAGATGCTGCTGTTGGGTGCAGCTAACAGAGCCAGAACCTGCTCCACAGCAGTGAGCGCGTCATGACGTTATGGGTGTGGGGGGGACTCTCTGGGGAAACTCCAAGTCAGTTTTCACTCCTGGATCCCTGGAGCAGATGGGCATTGATCTACCAGTCTTGTCAGCTTCTGTGGTGTTCTGGAGATGGTGTTTCACCCCAGAACAGCCTAATTTTCCCTTCTTTCTGAACAACAGAATAATTCTGCTGCAGCAGTAGATGCTGAGCCAGGTTGTAGCAGTAGCATAAGTACTTCATGTTTTATTTAGTTTATATTTTTGCATTGCTGATTGGGGTGGTCTGTATTGTCCACATTTGAAGAGTAAATTCCTTTCTCTTGCTGTGCTAACTGTTGAGTTCTGCTAGTACTTTGCAGATGGGAAGCTCAAGAAAAGCTGAATGTGTATTTTTGCAAGCAGGAGTGTCAGTCTAACAGAATATTTGGTTCTGCAGCGTGCCCAAGCAGCTCTGCAAGCAGTGAACTCTGTTCAGTCTGGAAACCTCGCGCTGTCAGCCTCTGGTGCAGCAGTAGATGCAGGAATGGCGATGGCTGGCCAGAGCCCTGTCCTGAGGATCATTGTTGAGAATCTCTTCTATCCTGTCACTCTAGATGTTCTGCATCAGGTAAAACATGTTGCCCCAACCTCTTGAAGGTTGTCCTGGAGGAAGGGGCAGCAAAGAAACAGTGAATTGTTGTATTTGCAGTGTCTGTTCTAGCAGCATATGGTTTTTATCGACGTAATTCCAGTTCTGAACATAACTGTCAAATTTCCACTTTCTGGAGACACTGACACCTATACAAGATTCTTCTATTTTTGGTCCCAATCTGTCCAGGCTTTAATTTCCACAGGTGTGATTGCTGGTCCATTTTAATTGGATTACCGTCTGGTACAGTGCAAGGGACTGATATTTGTTTTCAAGGCAGCTCTTCAGGTTCTATTTAGAGTTTAGCAGAAGTAGCTGCTACATGTCCTTGTACAAGGATAGGGGGAAACAGATCCCGTGTGCAGGAGTCATCCAGGCAGTAGCCTGTTGGGGAAGTTCTTGCTCTCTGCTGTGGTTGCTCAACTTAATCTTCATGTTTAAAATGCAAGCTTGACTGCATTTAAGAATCCCTGAAATTCTTGGAAAAGTTCCAGTTTGTGAAGGTGTATGTGAATATTCCTGTGTAAGAATTCATAATAAACTTTAAGGGGGCAGTTTGGTCACCCTGATGTTTTTCTAGTCTGATGCCTTGATGCAAGTTAAACAGCCCCCATGGTGTAGTTTCAAACCTCAAATTTTTAAGTTGGAAAACCTAACAAGATGAAAGGATAACTTTTGTTGTTTCTGCTTCTAATAGTGGAGACGAGTATGCAGTTAACTGGAAATGAGGTAACAAGATATGCAAATATTATCTTGCAGATTTTTTCCAAATTTGGCACAGTCTTGAAAATAATCACATTCACGAAGAACAACCAGTTTCAGGCCCTGCTACAATATGCTGACCCAGTGAGTGCTCAGCATGCCAAACTGGTGAGTACTACGCTTACAGTGCTGAACACCTGAACTGTTGGCTTGCTTGTATTCTTCTAGGATCAGTATCGGAAACCAGCATTTTGGGGTACTTGGTGGTCATGTTAGGCTTACAGGAGCGTTGCCCTAAGGGCAGATCCCAGGTGTGAGCGGGAGGGAGCCCCCAGGAAGAGCAGGACGGCTAACTGGGGCGAGATGGAGCAGCGCTTCTCCACGCAAAGCGAGAAGCCTGCTCCATCTGAAGATGCACGCTGGTCCCTGGGATGGTGTAACGCCTTCTCTCTTCAGAGATTTGTTGCTGTGATCTTGGGATAAATGCACCTTGGATGAAAAGTGGTTTGTTTCCTTGCAGTCTCTAGATGGACAGAATATCTACAACGCCTGTTGTACGCTGCGCATAGATTTCTCAAAGCTGACGAGTCTCAATGTAAAATACAATAACGATAAGAGCAGAGATTATACCCGACCAGACCTGCCTTCCGGGGATAACCAGCCCGCTCTTGATCAGACCATGGCAGCTGCTTTTGGTGAGAACTCTTGAAGTGGGGGCAGCACAAATATAACCAATAGTGTGTCAGCTGGGGAAGGGGGGGCATAATCCTGGTATATTTGGTCGTACAGAATTTTGTAATGCAGTGTGACTAATGAGGAAAATTTGAGAACCACTGAGTCAGACTAGTGCAAGATACTCGTAGGAACATCTGGATGTGGGTCCACACTGCTGCTTTGAAGCCCCTCTCCCTTTGGATGAGGACTGGTGGGGGTTTCCCAGCTGTCTGGGCTTCCAGTGCCGTCTGCTGTTCTACCCACAGGGTGGGCTCGGCAGTAGTTGGGGGTGTTGTAACCTATGTGTTGTGGTTAAAGGGTTACAGGAGCTTCTTCTGGCTTGTGTTGTGGTCAGCAGCTGTGTTCTCCTAGCTGTGGCAGAACAGTGGAGTTAGAGGAAAGCTTTTGTCATTTCTTGAAGTTCAGTGTTACCTGAGAAGCATTTTTTAATTACTGTTTGGCTTTTAGAGTTTAGCTTTCAGCTAAATGCTTGTGTTGGAAGGACAGATCAAGACATTCCAGCTAAGTCTAGAGCTTTCTTGCTATTGGGTGTCCTTGTATAATGTCTGTATCTTTCCCAGGTGCCCCAGGAATAATCTCCGCTCCATATGCGGGACCTGGCTTTCCTCCTGCCTTTGCAATTCCCCAGGCTGCAGGTACTGTATTTCGTAAGTTGAAATTTTATATAGGTTTTTCTGTTGCTGAAGCATCTTGATGTTCTAAAGCTAAGTAGTGATTATTTTTCTTGGGGTTAGTCGTGTAAGTGCTGAGTGGTGGCATTCAGGCACAGAAGGGAAGGGTAGTGATAATCTCAACTAGAAGTGGGAGTGTGCAGCTGTAGCACCTCTGGCTGGGCAGTATCCCAGGGATGAAAGGAGAATGAGTACAGGATGGGAGAGACAAAAGGCAGTATTTAAAATAATTGGAAATGGGGGAGGAGAAATTGAGTTTCCTCCTGTGGTTGCAGAGGTTGGGAACTCACTCTGGTGGCTGTAGTGAAGTTTGAAGCTGATATTGCAGGTAACAAATCACTGCTACTTACAGAAGTAGCCAAGTGTCAGAGATTAAAGACTGAGGCTTGAGGTGCTAAGTGCACCCATTGGAGTGCTAGACTAAACAATTTCTGCTTTGTTTTTCATAGCACGCCAAGCTATGTTGACTTTATTGTAACTTGATGGAATTCCCTTGCTTATGACAAACAAGCACAGATCAAACTGTTCAGCCCTTAAAGTGTTGTTAATATCCTGTCCTGTTGGGGAATACACAATGCCACTTTGAGAAGTAATTTCATTTAATTGATTACTAGCAATTGCTGCTTGAACTCCAAAGCTCTTCCCTTTGGAGCACTAGTAACAGTGAGGTGCCAGCTGTTACTGAGGGGAGTCTAGCAATGCCTAGAAATTAATGTTTCTCCATTCAATAAGAGATGAACTGGTGGTAGCAGACAGTGTCCGATGGGTATTTGCATGGTTAAAGAGCAAAGCGTTTGTGGCATGCGCTGTTGGAAAGACCCTTACAAATGCACTGTGTGTGGTACCTTCCCTGCACGGACAGAGCCGAGGCTTTGTGCTGATGCTTGTGAAACACGCAAAATATTGTAGTCAATGAGATGGTGCTGAGAGGCACATGTTAAGCACCAGGCACTGCAAGAGCAAATACTGTTAGAAACCAGAATATTTCCAGCAGCACCAGAAGTGGAGGCTCCTGTTGCTCTTAGAATGTACGGTCACTGAGCTTGAACGGTTACTGGCATGCTGCAGGTGTGCTCTTCTCCCTTCTGGTGCAGCAAATACACTAGAGTACGTGCTGTTAATTGCTTTACTGGTTAATATTCTTTGATTTCCAGGCCTGTCAGTTCCAAATGTTCATGGAGCTCTAGCTCCTTTGGCTATCCCATCAGCAGCAGCTGCAGCGGCTGCAGCAGGACGGATTGCCATTCCCGGCCTCGCCGGGGCAGGGAACTCTGTTCTGCTGGTTAGCAATCTGAATCCTGAGGTTAGTGGAGTCCTAACTTTACTTTTTTCCTCCTTCCTGTTACCTCTGCCTTCACTTTCTGAACACAGATTGTGCTGAAACTCATTGAAAGTGAAATCCTCCTGTATCCTAAAGGAAACGGCAAAGCTAGGAAAGCAGGTGGTGTGCTCTGCCAGCTCTAAATCTGAAAGCAGATCAGTACTCTAGTTGCTGAAGGGAAATGAGAAAGTCCATCTCAGATGAAAATCGTGCTCTTCCTTGGTTCAAAGCCAAGGATGCTGCCTGCCTGCTCTTGTCCCATAAAGACTACAATGCCTGTCCCTTGCTCCCTCTTCCATGTGGAGTCTCCCTGCCATTCCCATGGAATAGTGTCACCTGGGGCACAGAATAGCCATGCCCGTTCTGTCTTTTCCTTGGCATGTTCTAGTTTTTGATACATGAATTCAGAACTACATAGAGAGTTAGTTCTGACCTTTGCTCTTTCTGTGTAGTGTCTGGACCCATGCCAGCTTGACGTTGTACCTGTGCAGTGTTTCCTCTGCCATGTGCTTGCACATCTTCCCTTTCCAAGATTCCTGGAAGTTTTTCCTTAGCTAAGCCCCTTAACAGCTCACAGTGTACATTTTCAGTTCTACTTAGTGAGTTGGAATATTTGGGTTTCTTTAAAAATAAAGCAAGTAATACTTGAACAAAAACCTTTCATTAAAGAGAATTTGATACGGGTATCTTGGATTTTTCTTTAGTCAGCTTTTGGCTCTGTTGGATTGGAAGTGTAGAATCTGCTGGTGTGTGCAGTAGAGTATGATGAGCCTGCTGAAAAACTGTAACTGGTGGGACTGTGCACATGAGTTCATGCTACTTTGCAAAGCTATAAAACTTACCAGTGATGTCAGAGTAACCACAAAACCTCTTTCGCATCAAAGGGGAAGCCTGGATGTGATGAATGATCAAAATACTTAACTCTTGATGAGATGAGACAATTGAATCCATTTCGGACTACTCTTTTTATCTATCATTGCTGTTTTCTCCAGGGCATGAAATAATGGCAGGGACTGTGACCCAGCTTTGGTTTGGACGAGTTGCCATTCCAGGAACTGTCGTCTCGGGCTCGGTCCCGGTGACTTGCTGTTCAAACAGAAGTCTGAACCGTTGAGAGCTGGCATCCTTACCCTTGAGCAGTGTAACACTGTCAGTGGGTGTTTCTTGGGATGGCAGTGGCAGGACAAAGGACTGTGCTGTGCCTCTGTTTAATTTGTGTGCTCACAGCTCTCGCAGCAGTGTCTGAACTGTCTGCACAGTTCTTGTTTTAAGCAAGCGGTTATTTCATGCCGTGTGTTTTTTATGAGCTCTTCACTATCCATCCAGCTTATCTTTGGGCTAGAGAGACTTTGATACTTGTACTGAAGCTGTGAACTAACAGACCTGAAACTTTTTCCATTGCCTGTATAATCAGTGTTGTAGAAACTTACCTGTGCCACAACCAGTGAGTGAAGAGACAGTATTTCTCTGGAGTGACTGCTCTGCAATCATCTGTGAGGCTTTTTTTAAATCTGAATCGTGGAAACAGCAATGACTCCATTTTTCCTTTCCATGATGAGTGGAAGAAGTCTGCATGTCTCAGCTTGCACTGACTTTTACTTTGAATGCAGGCTTTTGTCTGCGTGCAGAGTTGGTGGTGTTGCTGGGAGCAGAGACGCTTTTCCTGCCTTTCTGGCTGAGAAACAGCAGCTTGGGGTTTCTGCGTGGCACGATCAAGCCACGGAGACGGAAGGGAATAGACTTCTGTTGCAAATGAGGTACCGAGGTCCTTTGGAGTGAGCGCTTCTAGCAGACCTTTGAGGTTTTCTGTAGTGGTGCAGCTGCTCACCCAGATAATGTTTTGCTTTAAGGCAGTGATTGGTGTCTAAATTGGATTTTTCTTGTTTTGTTACAGCCGAGTATGCAATATGGATTGATTCCAGTAGTCACTGGTCCTAAAGCAGCAAATCCAGCTGTGTTTTTGACTTGATCCATGGAGTAGTTTCTTCTAAGAAATACTTGTAATCAGAGAAAATGTTTTTAGTCAAATTTTAGGGAATAGCGTTGCAATTTGATTCAATATCGAAGCCTTCGGAAGTCACTCTGTTGTGATACTGTCTCTTACTTCTTTGTATATCTTAAGTAAAAATGCCTTTTCTTTATCATTGTGTTCCACTATGTAAAACCTATTAACTGTTTCTGTAAACGAGTTATTGTATGTAGAATTCTATAAATCTGACTGATGGAACACTACATATTTCCTTATGTATTTACTGACCTGTGTTTTTTTGCTACTTTTTTCTTTTCTCCCCATCCCTGAATTTTTTTTCTTCCCCTGATCCGGAATTTCTTTGCCAACTGACTGCACGGTACTTCTGCTTCCTGTTGTTGCTTGAAACAAAAAATAAAAACATTCCCCTTCCAAAAAAAAAAAAAACCCTGCTCTTCGGAAACCAACCTGCCCTTCAATATTAACCATCTTGAAAACTTCATCATCCATCAACCAATTTCGCCATTTCCTGCGGGGACTCTGCCCTTCCTCGTTGTGGACGATTTGTGCAACCTCGCTCTCCCCTTCGATTCCTTACCTCTTCCCTGTCCCTCCGCTGCCTTGCTCTGCTGTTCTCTAAAGAGAGTTACACCCCAATGCCTCTTTATTCTTTTCGGTATGTTATTATTATTCACACTTTTTATTACCTTGTTTTTCATTTATTTGAGATTACTTTTTTTGATACTTCAAAAATGTACAGTTTGCAGTTTGCCATTTTTTGAATGCGTAATTTCATTTTTACATTGTTAGTTTGCTATTTAATTTAGTTTGCCTTTATTTTATGTTCAGTTATGCATGGTTTATTGCTTTGCATGTCTTTTATAAGAGTTTTAAATTGTGATAGCATGCTAAATTGTCCAGTCTTCTGGCAGTAAGATTTTTGCTTTTTGCTGAAACCCAGTATCTTTTCTTTAATGTATTGTTCCATTATTATTCTGCTACATAAGAATTTTCCTTAATTAGAGCAGAATAAGTAACCATGGTTGGAATGAGATAGTTCTGGTTGTGAATGAATGTTTTTGCTTTGGATTGATTAGCTGATATATTAAGTTGAACGAGGGTTCCTTTTTTCCCCTGCCTAAGACTGTTCTTGTTTCTTCACTTTTTGAAGGAGTCTATGGTGATGTGCAGAGGGTGAAGATTTTATTTAATAAGAAAGAGAATGCCCTAGTTCAGATGGCTGATGGAAACCAGGCCCAGCTTGGTAAGCAAGCTTAAAAGTGTCAGACTGCTAGCACTGAGACCTAATGGGTAATTAAACCTTTAATACCGGTTCTTTCTTCCCTTAAAACAAAAAAATTCTAAAACCTGAATGTGTCCATGCAGTTAACTGCTCACCTGCCTATGTGGTATGGGTTTGGGGCAGCCCTGGAGGAAGGTATGGTTTGTTTGTGCGAGATAGTCGAGAAGGAAAATAGAATAAAGAGTGAGGCAGAGCAGCATCGCCTGGCCTGCAGCTCTGGAGGATGTGGTGTCTTCAGAGGGAAGAACCAGAATCAAATTCTAGCAGTGATTTAAATGTCTGAACACTGATATTTCACAGTTCTGTAGCAGTCAGCGCTGTCTTTAACCATTGCAGCCATGAGTCATTTAAATGGTCAGAAGCTTCACGGGAAGCCAATCCGTATAACGCTGTCCAAGCACCAGACAGTGCAGCTTCCTCGCGAGGGACAGGAAGACCACGGTCTGACCAAGGACTATGGAAATTCTCCTCTACATCGCTTCAAGAAACCAGGCTCCAAAAACTTCCAAAACATCTTTCCCCCTTCTGCCACTCTTCATCTGTCCAATATTCCGTAAGTATTCGCATGGAGAGTTCCTGTATGTCTGAGTACAAACAGAAATTCCTGGGAGTAAATTCAGTCAGCTTTTCCTTGCTAGCAGGAGGAAGCTTGTCCACCTTCCTGCTGTTCCTTGTGGCCTTGACAGTCCCAGAAGCTACTGGTAGAGAATTTAGAAAAGGCTCTGAGAATTGGGTTTTAGAGATTAATTTGGTCTGCTAACATACATTTAACAGGAAAAACTATTTGTTTCAGACCTTCAATAACTGAAGAAGACCTTAAGATGTTGTTTTCAAGCAATGGTGGGATGGTCAAAGGATTCAAGTTCTTCCAGTAAGTGTTTCCTCTTCTGTCCTGTTCTTACCTGGGGCTCTTCACTATGAGAAGGGTAGAAGCACTTGGTTCAGATTGAATTCCAACGCGGGCCGAGTGCAAGGTGAGCAGAATCATCACTAATGTAGTATTTGGCTCTCTGGAAGAAGGAATTCCAGAGTAGCCCTGGATTGAGGGCATGGTGGGTGCGAGGTGCAGAAGAAAACCGAGGTAGCTGAGAGAGAAGTTTGGATGTGCACGTTCATCGTACAGATGTACTCTTCCATATAAAAATAAAATACATCACAGTTGCCCAGGTGGTTAGTTTTCTGCTGGCCTTAAGTGCTAGGTAGGAAAACTTGCATCGAATTTGGGAAATTCTGCGTGCGGCTGTACTGAATGTGACTTAAACTTGTGTCTTGTCAGGAAGGACCGTAAAATGGCTCTGATCCAGATGGGCACTCTGGAGGAAGCCATTCAGTCACTCATTGACCTCCATAATCATGACCTGGGTGAGAATCATCACCTGCGTGTGTCCTTCTCGAAGTCCACCATTTAGAGCTTTGGAAGGTGTGAGAGAAAATGGACTTGACTTAAAACCTCTCGAGTTCAGCCTTGACCTTAAAAGGCTGAACACTAGGGTTTCAACTTCCATCATTCCAGAAAAAAAAGCCACTTTAAAAATGCAGCTGAAGTGACCTTAAAAGACCAGAGATTTTATTTTTTTAAAGAGAAATCAGTTTACCGGTTTTTAAAAAAAAAAAAGAAAAAAGTTAACCTAATTCATATTGCTAACCTTGCGGTGATGGGTAACAATCTTGACTGTTCAAATAAAAATCACAAGTTAAAGTTTACACTTCGGAACCTGCTCTGGGAAATTCCCCTCCCCTTCTGCTCCTTCTCCCCCAAAAAGCAGATCCTAACAAGTTTATCAGGTTTCACGTTGATGCCTTTTTTATTTTCTTTACCCATCCATGCCTTGAAAGACCTGGAACCACTGTGTAAATTCACTTGAGCGCCTTTGAGTCAGGATTTTGCAAAATGCATGGTGTACAGGAGCTCCCAACTCGCCCAGCACAAAAATAAGTTGCATTGATCCTACTTTAACTGTGCAGCTGCTATCCTGTGCCTTAAACCTTTTACTTCTTTGGGGAAAACATCTGAACTGTAGGGAGTGGATTGGGAGGGCTGAGGGGAAGGAGCGAGCGCGGGCTCACTGCTCGGCTTGGTGTGGAGAGGGAAAGTGAAGCTGGCAAAGTGGATAAAGAAAATATTGGGCTTTGACTCTTCAGGCAGTTGTATCCCACTGTCCGTGGAATGTCCCAATCTGCGTAGTATCATGTGTCTTCATGCCACTTTCCAATCTGCTTGAGGTTTATCACCATCTGCAAACCTTCAGTGGGAGTTATCCGAGATCCCTGTCCGTAACATCCAGACTGAGCAGAAAGGTCTGGGTGGGGAAGCGTTCCCGAGACAAATCACATTCCATTGTCCATAGCCAGTCGCCGGGCTCTGCCCTTCACAGGAGCATTGATCAAGACACAGAATTAACCACTGTTGGACACTTGTGAAGACGAATCATTAAGAGTTTGTCGAAATTGTGTGTGTATATATATATCTAAATACTTGGCTAGGATTTGAAGAATTATTGGATATCCCACATTTAGAAAGGTGTCTGTGTGAGCCACCTTCGTGCCCCTGATTCGAGATTAACAAGACCAATGTAGCTCTGCCGTCATTCTTATAGCATGTCTTCAGCATTTGAGCTTTTTGTTTTAATTCTTGTATTATACTTTTTGATGCCGTTGCTGTCATCTGTGCCTAGCAATATTTCCAGTTGACCAAATATTCTAATCTCTTTATATGCAAAAGAAATAGTTTAAGTACCTTTTTATAGAATGATAAGATGGTATAAACATAATCTAAATTTACTCCTTTGTGGTATTACCCTTGTATACTGTACTTTCTCTTTTTTTTTGTAATTGAAACTGTAGGGCAGGAATTTAGTTATCAGGCTGAGGTCATGACTGAGGGTGAGTAGTGTAATGAAATCGATACAAGATGCTGAACAAAGCAGATTTTTAAAGCGAAGCATTTGAGATAACAAGCACACATAGCTTGTGCATTTCAGTGAAAGGACCCAGGCAAAAGTTTTTACCTTTTTAAGCTTACAAGCCCAGATCTTCTAAGTTAGAGAAGGGAATTTATTAAAAGTAGGAAGCAGCAGATCGTTGTTTTCCCAATGATACAACGTTTATTTTTTTTCTGGCTTACAGCTCTTTCCCAGGCCATTCTGCCTTCTCTTCTGTGTAATCCGATGTTGCCTTACATTTCCCTCTAACCTGCAACCTGTTCGGATGCAAAATAACAAGAATCTTGTACTTTTTTTCAGGGTTTTTCTGCAAATTGTGGACCAAAGTTTGTTTTTAATTGTCTTAGTGTTGCAAGTTTTGATTTCCTTGCTTAGTGTGGGAGCTCTTGACTTGCCTAGCACTGAGTGTTTGGAGAAGTCTTAACTGTCCTTAGTTCCTCCCTGAGCTCTCGAGGACGTGAATTATGCTGGAGAAGCGTGTGAAGTCTGTGTGAGGGTTCCGCTTGGGTTGCTGGCACGAGATCGGTTTTACTTCTCTGCCTTTGGCTCATGGCTGAGGAGCGTGAAACCATCTTCAAGGAAGGCGTTGAGCCGAGCCAAGGCTGAGCTGCCGGGTCAATGCTGGTTCCAGTTCCCTCTCGATCCTGTTAGCGAGGCCAGGTCATGGCCTCTCCGGAGAGCTCTGGGGTTCTGTGCCAGCATCGTATCCAGGAGGGCAAACCCGGGTGTCTCGGTGTAGTTGTCAGAGTTCATTTGCTCATCTCCTTCCCAAAATGACGAATCCCTTCCTCTGCAGCCGGGAGCGCGGGCCGTGGGGCTGGCAGCACCCCGGTGAGATCCGTGCGCAACCCAAGCGGAACAGCGGTGGTGTAACCGATAAATCGTTCCATCGGCCTCGTCCAGGGTGCTGGGAAGAGGCTCGTTGGAATGAAACCTGTCTGGTGGCCTCTGAGCTGGTCAACCCACAGGCTGGATGTGTTTTGCAAAATGCAAGCAAGCGAATTGAGGGAACCCCGGAACCCCGGTAGCTGTGGGTTTTTCCTTTGGATCCCTGTGTTTGCATGTAAAGAATGTGAGTAACAAAAGGGTGTACATATTTATAATTTTTTTATACCTGTTGTAAGACATGAGGGGGCAGCAAAACCCAGTTTTTTATGGTGAACAGATGTATTGTATATTTTGATAACAGCTATTACAGGTTCAGTATTGTGGAAGGTGGGGTGGGGAGGGTAAGCATACACAACATCAGAATTCCATTGCCTCTTTCAAAGAATGTTTGTAATGCAAAAAGAAATGAAATTAAAACTATTTTATAACAACCTTTGTACCTTTCTGTAGCTCCATTATTTACTGTCAGATTGTAGAAAGCAGTTATTGGCCAGTCTGTACTTGTGCTTTCAATAAATTTCTTCTGTATTCTTTGCTCTGATTTTCCTATCTTTTTATTGTGCCTATTTTGCTTCTGATTTTTCTTTCTGATGTAATTTCAGCTGCCTCATTTATATAACTTTGACTCTTCCCATACCTCGGGGCTGGCAGTTTGTCCCTACTGGCGTCTGTGCAGGATGAGGGCTGGGGGGTCCTGGGAGGGGGCCGGGTCGGCTCCAGCCCCTGGGTGCTGGGCTGGCGTTGGGGGGCTGGCGTTGTAGGGCTGTAACTGATGCTCTGCCTTTGTCACACTTTTTTTTTTTTACTTCATGTTCCTAAACTTTCCATATATCCTAGCTAATACCCATTAATAACCCACTTTCGAGTCAAATTTGTCCTCCTCTCTGGTAGTGTGCTGTGGCAGCGTTGTGGCCAGCTGCGGCAGCTCCCCTGCGGCCTCACGGACTAGGTTCTGGTGTAACCCCGG
>NW_010115491.1:0-488 GCF_000699245.1 Pterocles gutturalis
GCTCAGGAAGGTACAATCCTTTACTTAGATGCTCAGTTTAGCAAAAATCTTTGTAGCCTTGGTCTCATATTCTTTAATGTTACATTTGATAATTATTGGTTCTTTCAAGCAGAGTGCCTTGCTGTTGAATTAGCCAGGCACAGCAGAGAGCCCTTGGTCTGGCCACGGTGAATATATTGTTGGATAGACTGGGACCAGCATGGTGACTTTATGTTATTTCAAGGATTTGCTACAACGTCCATGGCATTTTTGACCCAATAATGCATGCCTTTTAAAGGCATAATCTTTTTTTTTTTTTTTAGTAAACCAACCTGAGAATCTGTAGAGTATAGGATTATTGCACTATAATATAAGGTATTAATATAGTGGCAAAGCTGTCTTCCTTGCTGGCTTTCTCCTAGCACAGTAACACTGTTTTGTAGTGTGTGTACTGGAATGAAATGCTGACAAATGCAACAGGAATATTTGCTAACTGCAGGTATTTTTTA
>NW_010115492.1:0-5425 GCF_000699245.1 Pterocles gutturalis
TCGGCTCCAGGCTATCGGGGCCTGCGAACAGCTTTTAGGCTCCCACCCTAAATCCGTACCGGCACTAGTCAGTAGCCAAACGGGTCTCGGGCTCTGAATTAGGCTTTTTCCCTGGAGACGTATCGAGGTTTTCTTTCAAGTGGGGAATGAAGCCAGGCCCGCGGAGCGGAGTGTGGAATGACTCTGTTACTCCTGCTAAACCTGTCCTAAGATCCAGGGAGTGCTTCTTGCTGGTCTTATTGCAACGCAGGAGCTGTTTGCTGAGATGGAGTTTCATACACGTGCTGTGCATTTTCTTTCTGTGTAGTTGGCTTAGTGTAGTGTGCCTCCATGTTACGAGGAGTACAGCGTGTCTGTGTAGATACGTGAGCTAAAATTGGGTTAGGAAGACTAATTTTTACAATGCTTTGTGAAGGTAAATTCTGAAACAGAACACTGTTACTGTTCTTTCAGGCTTCTGGATTTTTTTATTTTTTTTTTTTCACTTGCTTAGTGTGTCACTAGCCTTTTGCATAATGCCAGATGTCAGATGATTGCACATGCCTTGTCAATAGTTTTGTCTTGTCATAGGAAACTACTGGCTGGGAATAGAGAAAAAAAGTAGTTTAAAGAGCTTTTCTGTAGTATTTTGAACATAATTTACATCTGAAGATCTTGTATGTTCTTGTGCATGTTCTTTTTGGAGGCTTCAATATTAGTAGTGATGTTGATTTTTAATTTTGGTTTCAAGTCTTAGATATTTTTCTGAACACTCACCCTATTAAAATGTTTCAGGGTTCTTTTTTTGTGCTTTTGACTCCTCAGAAAAACCTAGGAAGTAAAAGTTAAGATGGAATGTATAGATTAGGCTGAAATAATGGACTAGGGGGGAAGGGGAGGAACTTGGATTAATTTAACTTTTAATAGGATATTTTCTACAATTTAAAGGATTAGAAGTTATCTTTTGCCACAATCAGATTGAGTTTGGTGGATGCTCATGACAAATTTTCATGATCAGCTTCCATACCCTCTGCTTTTTAGCTCGAGCAAAATGGCTTTTTTGAATATATGGACCGCAGTTGTAAATATTATTCCAATTTTGAAATTATTGGTTTTAACAGAATTACTGAACAGTCACTAGTAGCTTGAAAGATATATTGACTTTTAAAACATTTGATTATAAGCAATTGGTTGTTACTCTAGTTGGTAACTAAAAGCTGTTAAGTAGTGCTAATACTTTATAGGAATTTTTTTATATTTGTGGTAACGCTTGAAGATGCATGGGTATGAAGGAGACAGATCCCTGTTATCAAAAGCAGTTGTCACATAACCCCCTTCATGAGCTGATTGGTTTTTTATTAAGATCTCACAGTTAATAAGTTGCTCGATTCAAAAATGTGACTTTTTCTTCAAATACTGGAAAACAGTGGTAGAATCAGCTATTTTCTAAAAATACATGTTATGTGTGCGGTACTTTCTGAATGAAGGACCTGATAAGTAATATTGATCTGATTAGAATGAGTGAGAATGCTCATGTGGAATGAAGCAATCGCCACTAGGTTCTTGAGGAACTTCATTTAGTGATAGACGCGAGTGAGATTGCATTTCGTTAAATCTGTTGTTTAGATTTTTGATGTTTTAGTTTGAAGTGTTTTTGGTACAAGATACATGACCAAAAACTTGGAATTTAGTATAACCTGAAGTCTTGATTGTCAGAGTGTTACGGTGTTTAAATAAAAGGTGAACTTCAGGTGTTCAGGTTAATATTCTGTCATTCAAATCATTGTAAATTCTATAATTCTAAAAGTGTTCTTTTCGGAAAGGAACTCCTACGCTTTTGGATGTGCAGACTACATACTTACAAGTAATTAATACTTTCTGATTTTTTTTTTTTTCTTAGTTTGGATGTACTTCCGAGAGTGACTTGCCCAAATCATCCAGATTCCATTTTAGTAGAGGATTACAGAGCTGGTGATATGATTTGTTCTGAGTGTGGGCTAGTAGTAGGTAAGTAGCTATTCATGTTTTCATGAATTACCATATAACTTAAATTCTGTGTGTAGATTTTTTTCCCCACAAAACTGGTGTATGATCATTTGAATATTAGAAGGCTGTTTTCTTGATGCCTAAATGTTTTCTTTTGTGATATTCTGTTGGCCAAAAGCCTACTGTTTTGAATAGTCTGTCTTCTAGTAACTTCTTGCATTATGAAAAGAATCAAACTCTCTTTAAAGATTGAAAATTTAAAAGATGTTGCAAAATTGAATTAGAACCTTGTGCTGTCTAGTCCACTATTCTGTCTTTAATCATGACTGTTGTTTCAGTCAGGAAAGTACAAGAAATGTAATAAAAGCTCTTCATCAAATAACTTGCTTGCAAAAAAAAATAAATCTCAATTTCCCATTAGTTAGAGGTTATCTTCTGCCCTGAAGGATTTCTCTTTATATCTTTGCCAGCACCTGTTTTTGTTAATGACTTTTCCTAAGGCTTTTAATACTATCCAAAGTAAATATCCAGTTTTTCCTCTGGAATTTTGCTGAGTTCTTTTACTCGGTTCATGTGGTAGCAAATTCCACAGGCTAAACTGTATTTCTCAGTATAATGGAATATTTAAAAATAGTTTTTAGGCATTGTCTGTCTTGGAAAGAGAGGGAGAGAGAATCATGTTATAGAACATACTGCGTATTCATTTTCTAGTACCTTTTCTGGCATGATCATCTTGTGCATCTTATTGTGTTGATTCCTTTTGCATGGGAAACTTCCTGTGCTTGTGGTATGATCATTTAAACCTCATTTATTTCTATTACATTTTTGTAGACATGCAATGACCAAAAGAAAATCCTGTTTTGAGAGTGCATGTTCAGGTGATTAATTCAGTGGTGCTAAATATTTCAGATGGTTTTATATCCCTCTCTCCTAGACTGTGGTAATTTTTGTTTTGGCTCTTGTCTTGCACTGAATTAAAAATTTTTCTACATCTATGTGCTCATTGTGGCTGGGATAGAGTTAATATTCTTTCTAGTAGCTAGTGTGGGGCTGTGTTTTGGATTTGTGCTGGAAACAAGGTTGATAACACAGGGATGTTTAGTTACTGCTGAGCAGTGCTCACACAGAGTCCAGGCCTTTTCTGCTTCTCACCCCACCTCACGAACAAGTGGGCTGGGGGTGCACAAGAAGTTGGGAGGTGACACAGCTGGGACAGCTGACCCCAACTGACCAAAGGGATATTCTATACCATGTGACATCATGCTCAGCATATAAAGCTGGGGGAAGAAGAAGGAAGGGGGGGACATTGGGAGTGATGGTGTTTGTCTTCCCAAGTAAGGATTATGCATGATGGAGCCCTGCTTTCCTGGTGATGGTTGAACACCTGCCTGCCCATGGGAAGTAGTGAATTAATTCCTTGTTTTGTTTTGCTTGTGTGGACAGCTTTTGCTTTACTTATTAAACTGCCTTTATCTCAACCTGTGAGTTTTCTCACTTTTCCAATTTTCTCCCCCATCCCACTGGGGGAGAGTGAGTGAGTGGCTGTGTGGTACTTAGTTGCTGGCTGGAGTTAAACCATGACAAACTATTAGCGTAAAGCTAAAGGTTTAATAAGTTGCAGCAACAGTAGTACTAATTTAGCCAGGTGAGTAAAATATGTCTGTTGTTTATGCAAAAAAGCAAACTTACTAAAAGTAAATGTTAAAATATTTAAACTTAAGAACCAGTTTTCTTTATAATTATGAAACAATTTAAAAAGCTAGGGGGAGATTGTTACTTGCTTTGTTAAAAGAAGGGCTGGTTTAAATTGCATAAATTCTGGTAAAGATAAGTCAATCATAATAAATTTGTTGGTTAAAAATTCAAATGTCCACAGCAATATTTCCTCTTGAAATGTGGTAATAAGCATCTAAATTATTGGTTAAAATAGTTTGGTCCATGTTCAGTTCTTTGTATGGTTGTTGCAGAAGATAAACCAAAGTTTAGAAAAGTCC
This sequence comes from Pterocles gutturalis, assembly GCF_000699245.1. NCBI lineage: Eukaryota > Metazoa > Chordata > Aves > Pterocliformes > Pteroclidae > Pterocles > Pterocles gutturalis. Next base: position 3,960 of record NW_010115492.1, read on the forward strand.
ATCTTGATCAGTTGATAAATTCTGGCTGTAGAAGAAAAGGGAAAGGTTTTGCTTGATACGTTTCATTTTTAGGAACTTAAGAGTTTATCAAGAATCTCAGTTCATGTACCTTCTGTTACCCAATCACAAGGTATTCTTCTTGCTTTAGAGATTTACTGTCTGGTCTCTTCTGAGTGAATAGTGTTGGAGATTTCTTTAGTTCAGGTTATCAGGGTTTTTGGTGAGCAGAATCATTAGAATATTAATACAAACTTCGGCTGAGTTGAATTTTGAAATTGTGTTTAAAATAGTCCTCTTAATAGCCAACATTACTGGTAGGTTAAAAAGTGTGTTTTCCTTAAGCATGTGGTGTTTTTTAAGTAGGCCTTTTTGTGGATTTATCACTAAAAGGTTTTAACATTTATTTTCACTGTGCTGATTGTTCTCATTCTGTCTTGTCTTCCTTCAGCAATTTAGTTTACCTGCATATGTCCAATTCATCAGCTAAGGTATCTAGCAGCTAGTTTGGAAAACCAGTTAAATCGGATGAAGATAAATAATTTAAGAGTGCATGACTGAAGAGAAGTGCAAACATTCAACACGTTCTCTTTTGGTCTGTTAAGAAATCTGGAGGGGAGAAAACCAGATCCAGTTCTTGATGCCTGTTTTCTGGAGATGTGCATGAAGTAGGGATGTTTTAAACGAGTGAAGACAAACGTTTGTTTCCAAATGAGAAAACTTGTATGTATTTGATGCAGATTCCATGATACATTATTCCCCTTAAGAGAGTAGTGATTTCATTGCCTATTCTTGCATAGAAAAGTCATGGTTTGGGGTTTGTGTAGCGGGGGAGGGGTGACCGAGATGGCCCCTGTGAGAAGCTGCTGGAAGCTTTCCTGGCTATAAGCCAGACCTGCGTCTGGCCAAGGCCGAGCCCATCAATGCCTCTGTGAATAACACATTGAAGAGGGGTGCAGCACTTGGAGCAGGGTCCTTAGCCCTGGGCAGGAGCCAGCCTGGCCAGTCCACCTGCCCAGCCTCTGCCACAGCCCTGGCCCGGCTGACACAGCGCAGGCCCCACCTGAGAGCCAGGAGCTTTTTTTCAGGAGCCAGCGAAAGAACCTGCAATGGAGAAGGGACTGCTGTGTAAGAGAAGCAACTATGCAGACATGAAGGTCGGTGAAGAAAGGGGGAGGAAGTGCACTGGAGCAGAGGTTCCCCTGCAGCCTGTGGTGAAGGCCATAGTGAGGCACAATGTTGCTTGTCAGCCCCTGGAACTGGAGCAGAGCTTGTCCTGCAGCCCTTGGAGGGTAATGGTGGAGCAGGTGTCCACCTGCAGCCTGTGGAGGACCCCATGCCAGAGTGGGTGGATGCACCTGAAGGAGGCCATGACCCCTTTGAAGGGACCCATGCTGGAGCAGTTAGTGGAGAAGGACAAGGGGCAATGGGTTCAAGCTGGAACATAGGAGGTTCCGCTTGAGTATGAG
>NW_010115492.1:5599-19203 GCF_000699245.1 Pterocles gutturalis
ATTCTGTGATTCTGTGATTCTGTGATTCTGTGATTCTGAGAACGGCAGCCTGTGGGAAGGACTCTGCTGTGAAAGAGATCCCACACTGGAGCAGGGGAAGAGTGTGAGGAGTCCTCTCCTGGAGGAGGAAGAGGTGGCAGAAAACAACATGATGAACTGACTGCAACCCCCATGCCCTGCCTCCTGTACTGCTGTGGGGAGAAGGTAGAGAAATTGGGAGCAAAGTCTTTGGCCTTGCGAAGAAGGGAGGGAAGGTGCCTTTTAAAGATGTGGTTCTCTTTCTCATTATCCTACTCTGTTTTTGATTGCTAACAAATTGTTTTGTGTTTCCCCAAGTCAAATCTGTTGTTTTGCCCATGACAGTAAGTGGTGAGTGAACCCTCCCTGTCCTTGCCTCAACCCATGAGGTTATTACCTTTTGTTCTTGCGATTCTCCTCCTCATCCCACTGAGGAGGGAGGAGAGAGAGAGAAAGAGAGCAGCTGTGTAGTTGCTGGCTCGGCTTAAACCACAACAGTTATGGATTTGTTTTTCAAGACTTACATAGGTCATGATGTGTAGCTGATGTGAACAGGGCCCACTGAAAATATGTGTTGTGATGGGCAGAAGGTTAGTGAGATCTTTATCACTGAAGGGGGTCAATTAGAGCAGTTAAACCCAGAAGACTCGACATACTCTGTAGCTAAAGAAGTGTTATTATTTAAAAACACTGTGATTTTAGTGTCTGTAGAGCACTGCTGGTGTATGTGGGGCAAAATGGTAAATGCTGAATTTGTTAATTTATTTTACAGTTTTACATAGTGATATGACTTCCCTTGATGTGTGTGGTTTTTTTTTTTTTTTTTAGTACAGTTTGGCCGAAATCAGAGCAAAGAGTCATTGCCTAAGTGTATTTCCACTTGATGTTTTTCTTGCTTGCTATGTCAAAGTACTAAAGTTCACCTTTGTAGAAAAAGTGTGGGTTTATTAAATGTACAACTGTGTTGTACGATAAAATAGCTGGTGCATAGATAACTTTAAGGTTTTGTAATCAATCTTCTGGGAATAGGAGATGGAATCAGTGTTATTAGTATTATGACTAAGATTGCATTTATCAGGTCGGTAGCTGAAAGGGTGAAGCAATGGAGAAGTTTGGGGGAGCAGGAGCGTAGGAGAAGGAGGAGCTGGCCTCTTCAACAGTTGAATTCCATGTCTTAGAGCTGTATATTGGAAGTACTGCTTTTTAAAGGGATTTTTGAGAAAGATTTTTTTAATTAAAGTTGTTTCATACTCATAGGTGTTGTTCTTAGTCTCTCAATAAGATGGAAATTTTAATTTAAATCCAGTATGTTCCTTTTTCTCGCACAGCATTTTTCACTGGTTCTAAATAATGTGCTGTTTTGCTGTGTAGTGGTTAAACAATTTAATCTTGTAATGTCAGTATGACAAGCTGGTGGCTGTTTTATTATTGCTTCAAAATACACCTTCAGTCTACTAAAAACTCTCATGTGCCTTTTCACTGTTACCTTTCCTGGGTTAGCTTGTGTTCCATTTTTTCATGGTAACTGTTTCCAACTTGTTAACTTTTCCTCCTGCTAATTGCCTTTTGCATGAAAGGCAGTCAGAGACCTAAATTACAGTTATCCATGGAATTTTGATATTAATCTGGATTGACATGCATCTGAAACTTTACAAATCTATGTCCAACTTTATCTACTGTCATAAGTCTTGTGTTTTACTGTATGTTTCTCACATCATTCTAGGATATATGGTATGGTAAATGTTCATGTGCTGGCCTGGGAATTCATGAATAGAGTTCTTAGGGTTTGGAGAAGTAGTTCTGTGTTCATTTAAAACACTGACAATATCTCATTCTTCAGGCAGACTTGGTGGGGGGAGAAGCATTTTGTTCAAGAACACAAGGCTGATAAATCCTCTTTCTTGGCAGGTAAATATTTTGCGTGCTACCTTTTAGGCAGTAAAAAAAGGCTGGAAGTCAGCTCATGTGCTAGACGGGGCTGAAGAAAGCAGAATCGAAGTAGAAAACAAAGCATTGAATTTTCCTGATGTAGCGAGGTGGTGAGCTGAATTTCAGAGGGGGAGAAGAGTGAATCTAGTGATGTGTACAGCTGTGTAGTGCCTTGGCTAGGTAGGAATACCTTTCTGATCTAAGACTTCCCATTAACTTCTGTGTTTCATTAAATGTTGCCTTAGTGTGCAGCAGCTGGAGCAGTGAGGAGTTTATTTTCAGCATTTAGTGAGTTTCTCCAGCTGGTTAGCTCTGTCTGCTCAGTAGGCAGTTGTGGCTTAGGGAAGAACAGTGCTCTTGTATGGAGTCTTTTTGGATAACCTTAAATAAAAAAGCAGAAGTATGTAATAGAATTGAATATAGAATGTCTTCAGCTGGTGACAATCCTTGAACATGTATCAACTTGTTAAAGCTTTTGATAAGATTATGACCTGTATTCAGATGTTTATTTGATGTTCTTTGTATACCTGAGTGTTCAGTTAAAGAATTGTGGGGAAAAATGTTCAATAGCTTGTGGTCAGCAGTAAGGCTGTTATAAAACACTGTCAGAACATTTGGTTGGCTAATGTTTCTGAAAAGTTTGAGATCTAAATGGTGCCTCTTAAATTCAGGTATGGTCTATGAAGAATAGATAAACCTATACCGCAGATATTTTTTTCTCTACAATATAACAAACAAATAGGAAGTGGTTTTGTGATTGCATCTTTGCTGGCCAATCCATTACTCAGGATGTCTGTCATTAGTGATAAGATTGATTGCATCTGTCCATAGATGTTTGTTTTCTGAAAACCAAAGAAACCTTTTTTTTTCCCGGCTGTTGGTTGTATCCTGTAAATGGAGTAGGTGCCCAAGTACTTCTGACTTGGATCCAGTAGAGGGCAGTTAAGTTTATTCTAGGATCTTTATACCTCCAAATGGTGAAAACTCTTCATATTTGGGCGTATGTTCATGGTTACTTCTTTCCTTGTGTGTTATCAACATTTAAAACTAAAATGTGAAATCTCAATTTAAGGTGTTACTTAAATAGGCAAAAGTCTTCAGATATGAATGTGTATTAGCACCTTATATCTGGACACCAAGTGCAGAAGCAGTAACCAGAGCACTGAAAAGTGACAAAAGTTAGTACTTGCACATAAAACTCTTTGTATCCACAGGAAAGCTAATTATGAAGGATGCTGATACTTAAAGAAATTCTGAATAGTTGACTTGTGCATGAGCATTCATGGATGCTTTATTTACACAGGTAATTTGTAATACGAAGAAGGTAACTTGCTAGCCTTTTCCAGTCAGCGTTTCAAATAGTCTGTGTTTGAAGTCTTAACTCATTTCAGCTTTAAACATGAGGGTGATGGTTCTAGCTGTTTTGGCAATAAGGCTTGCAACAGTGGAAATTTAGACTTTAGATGTCAGAAGTTGGCATCTTTTGTCAGGCTTTGTAATAAGCACTGGTCTTGGCATGAGATATCCTGGAGGGTGGAGGAGATTTTCTAGTTAGTGGGTTCTAGGCTGGGAACCAAAAGTGTTTGAGAGCCACTGTGAAGAATGCTTCTGTTAGTTGGAATAACAGTAACATTTTGAGTCATCCTATTTAGGGAGTGTGTTTTTACTTGCTTCCTTATCAGATTGGCAGAGTGATTTAAGGCAAATAAGGGCTAAGAGTGATCTGAACTCCTCTGATGGAAGAAGAGTTCAAAACCCCTTTATTTTGTGGTGTAGTGTAGGTCAGGCACAACGTTTTTAATTGAGATTCTGTAGTTGGAGCATCCTTTGCAAGTACTTGAGCTGTTTGTCTTTTACAGGCAACAAGTCCTGGAGAGGTGTCACTTCAACTGACCAGACGTGTCCACCACATTGTGTAACATTTCCATTGTCATTTGCTTCCTCCAAAATGTTTGTTTTTAATTTGGCATTGTAAAATGTTTTTAATTAAAAGTATAATATATGTGCTCACTAGATGGCAGCAGATTCCTTAACTAACAGTAAAAATGAAATATACTGTAGAAACAGTAGGTATTTTGGTACTTCAAAGTGCAAATAAACTTCAATAGCATATTTATGTTAAGATTAAAATATTAGTTAATAATATGTACAACTTGATGTGGTGCACAGCCAACATTAGAGCTCCTCTCAAAAAGACTTACCATACCTTCTCAGAACTGTTTCAGGCCTGGATATGGAAGATAACATTACCTGAGGCTTGAATTTCATCCTGTTTCTTGTTTTGGTTAAACATCTTCAATTTGCAGCTATGTTGTCTTCATATAACAGATAATACAAAAAGATAAGAAAATAGATGCGTATTATGAATTATTGCAAGTGGAATAAAACATTAAAATAGCTGGTATTGTTTATCTATCAATCTATAGTTGCAAATTCGGGGCTTGTTGAATGAACATACTTTCCATTGAGAAATTGCTGTCTGTTTTTAGGGGGGGAGTAAACATACATAATTTGTAATGTGTTGATGTTTTAAGATAACTTTTAAAGATTGTTCAAAATGCTATTTTAATTTTTGATACTGACCTAAGTTTACTCTTGCATATCTGTAGCACACGCTTTTTGCGTTTGGCAGTTGCGAAGAAAAGTAACCTTGGTCTGAGGTTTTCCGTTCTGAACAACAGTTCTGCATTTTACTAAATGAGCTTTTCAGATGGTGGGTAACCTGAGTCAGTGAAGTTTGCAGTGTGCATTTCCCCTAGAGCCTGTATGTTAGACTGTATTTTAAGCAGTAACTGAATACTGGAAGAATGGTTGATGAAATGAAATGGGGCAATGGAGAAAAACCTGTATGTTCAGAAAGATATGCTTCAGGATATCAGTTTGGGGATAGGTTCCACAAAAATTTGGTCCTGTAAACTGCATGTTTTATATGTACTTCAGAGGAGGGAGCTGAGGAGATTAACTTATCTATTTGATGAAAATTAAATAAAGGAGTGTCTAATGTAACCGTATCTAGTGAAGCTTGTTTTCAAGTAGTTCAAAAGGACTTCATCAAAAGGAAGTAGTGAAGTGAATATGCAGCCACTCCCATACTTATCACAGCTTGGTACCATTGCCAAAACCAGTATCATAATGATGTGAGACAGCAGAGATGATTTTATTGGGAGCTTTTTTACTCTGATGTTTGACTGTCAGATGTGTTTTCCAGGTGCTTCAGGAAAGCCAATCAGGAGTGTATGACCCAGCAAATTCAGTTTAGGACTTGAAATGTTAACTCGGGACCAGTCTTCAAGGCTGTTTCCTTACACTGCTTTTTGTAAGGCTGACTTTAATATTTTAAGGTTTTGTTTTGATCACTTAGGGTGGGGCTTAATTGCATCTGTACTAGCACTGCAGTTCCAAAGTGGTTTTTTTATGTTTTGAAGAGTTAAAAATAATAAATGCCATACTTTTTGTGTGTGTGTTGAATGGGATAACTAGCTGCTTGAGGCTGAGTGTATTTTCCATTTATGGAAACCTTTTGGCCTATTTGTTCCCTTTTCATTAATATTTCTAGCTTGTGTCACACTTTATAGATGCCTTTTGAAAGGTGGAATGCACTTCCTAGGACATCTGTATATTTAAAACAAGACACAGAGTATACAGAAAAACTTATTTTCTGCAATAGTAGATTTCTTGGCAAAGTAAAGATATTTGCATACTGCATCTTAATTACACAAATGCTTTGTATTCAGTGATTTGTTCTACTTCATCTTTTCTCACTCTGAAATAGTAGTCTCAATCCTCTGTTTGTAATATGTTTGCCAAAGCAGGCAGTGATATAACACTTTGTTAGGGCAGGAATGGTTCATAACTCACAAGAGGCAGATCCCTGAGTGAGTCATTTGGGTCATTCCCACTTGTGTGGAAAAAATATTACATCATTGCCCTGTACTCAGTGTTCTATTTATACCATGCCAGAATTTTGAGTACATTTTGCTTTTTTTAGATGCTGTAAACAGTATTGGGGGGTTGTCTTAAAGTAAAGTTACTGCTAGGCCATAGAAGGAGCATTACTGAATCAAATATTTACAGAGAGCCCAGGAGCTGGAGGAGCGTGCTGTCTGCTAATTTAAGCTTGTAAAGCAGGGAGACCTTTGTAGCAGAAAGAATGGATCTGTGCCTTCTTTTACTCTCCTGTATTCTTAACCTTCTAGTTTTTGATGTTTTTTTTTTTTCTCCCCCTCTTGGTTTTCATTAGAGCAGTAAATAAAAGTGGAGCATAGCTGTGAGCATGTCTGGCAAATACTGATGAGGACACCTCTAACCTAAATTCATTATTTTTGGTTGCAGAGATTTTTTATGGTTCATTCACAGCTTTTAATTTCAAGCATATTCCTTGCATAATTTTGTGTTAAGAATAAAGTTCCTCATTGAGAATATTTTACTTGCCCTCTGCCCCCAAGTAATTGTGCAGTTGCACCACTCTGTCCATTGCTCCTGTATTTTCTCCAGCTTCATATCTTGTATCACCATATTTGCAGAGTGCTTTTGTCTGTCTGCTTGTATTTTCACAAGGTTAAATCAGCCTCCGTGGTTTCATACAAAGACTTCCGCACTGGAAATTTTTCTTGTAGTCAATGCTATTTATTTTTTGCAGACATTTCTTTCACAACACACTTAAACACTGATAAGGGTGGTGAATTTTTCCTCAGGTTTAGCAAAGCAGGGTGACAATCATATTGCAGTTTCTACTAATATCCTACACAGAGCTGTAGTCTGCTTTACAGCAAAACACCGAGAAAAATATTCTTTCTGTGCTTTTCTGCACATGTATTCTTAAAAATTCAGTAGTATTGATCTGGAGGCAACACTGAGATGCCGCTTTTACCAGACCTGTAAATAGACTGAACTGCACTGCCAGCAGCAAGGGGTGTGGTGTTTTTTGATTTGGTGGCTTGTGGGTTGTTTTTTTTTTCTTTTTAAGATTGTATTGTGATTACTGTAGAGCTTTTGCCTGCATCAGAAGAGTTAGTTCTCAATCTGAACACTTGGTGTAGGAAAGGTTTAGATGAATGTGAGCTGAATAGAGGACTGGAAGGAACGTTGTTTCATTCAGAGAATGTGGGTTTAGTGCTTTTTCTGCTTATTCAGAATCTGTGTTTAAACTCTTCCGGGTATAGCAAGAGTAGACTGAAGTAGTAGTCTTCTAAGAAGAAGTAGTTATGTGTGTATATATATATATATAGTATGTTGATACTGTCAAGCATAAATGGAGTTGGGCAGGTCAGACCTCCCTTCAAGAACAAGAATCAAGCTCCAAAATGTCATTATGGTAGGTTAGAAGGTGGCATATTTCAGGATACCAAGGACCTGGAGCTCATGCATAGAAATAATTTACTACAGCTTAATAAGACTGCATGATAGATAATTCACATGTGTACTCTGAACACGTGGCAAATGTGAGAGAACTTGTTAAGTTACAATAACGTATTTGTCTAAGCGCTGAGAACATCCATAGGCAGCCATGACCTCCAGCTTGAAATCAAGGTTTTGATGTCTTTTGTGTATTGAAGATCCTATGATACTTTTTAAGGATAACTGTAACTCTTTGTGTTCTGGATGTGTTTCTCCAGTTATTTATGTTTTCTGTGCAGCTCTAGTTGTCTTCAACCCCCCCCCCATCACCTTTAATTTAACTTGTAAATCCCAAACATTTTGGTACATTGTCCTGCAAGTTACTGTTCTGTTTGGGGATGCCAACAGACTGCCTTGTCATAATGGAGAGCTCAGATGTATAACTAAATGTTTCATGAAACACTTTGAAATGTTACATTAATTGACACTATTGCTTTCTGTGAACTCAGGTGACCGGGTCATAGACGTAGGGTCAGAGTGGAGAACTTTCAGCAATGACAAAGCAACAAAAGATCCATCTCGAGTCGGAGATACCCAGAATCCACTGTTGAGTGATGGCGACTTGAGTACAATGATTGGCAAGGTAACACTTAAAATCCTAAATTTTAGTAAGTTTGAGTGTTTTTATGTCAAGTACATTTTTGTATGTCCATAGGGAAGCTATTCAGAAGATGTATTTACAAAGAGATTTTTGTATAAACTGAACTTATACATTTTAGTTGTGTGTAAAATGTGACTCTTTCCTGGGGGTAGCAGGGAAAGGCTGACCTCCTCAACAAAAGAAACGTTTGCAGTGCTGGGGGTTACTTGCCACTCTTTGGTATGCTGCTGTAAATTGAAAAGCTGTTGTTGCAGTCTTTAAATAAACACTTTGACTTAGCATATCTATTTGAGTTTATTCTGAAATAACTGATACTTAGTTTTGAGGTCTCAGTAGCTAGTACCGCCCAGCTTGAACTATCTTCTTTTTGTAATAAAATCTGTGTCAGACTCATAATGGAGATCCAGAGATCTACATACATGTTTTACAAGTTCTTCCACTTAATGTTAAAGCACTACATGTAGAATTCTTTCATGGTATGAGTGCTCCAGAAGAAAGTATTCAGTGTATATTTGAGTTGAAATTTACTGGTACAGCCATGTTCTGCTGTTTCCCATGAGCAAACAAGACTAATCATGCAAATATGCTCCCTTAAATGAATTAGTGACCCAGGTAAGTTTTAATTGTTGTGCTTTGTGTTTTGGTTTTTTTTCTTTTTTTTTTTTTTTTTTTCTGCAAGATCCAAATTAAAATTTTTTTTATATTTCTTGAATGGTTCATGAAAGGTGGTCCAGTTGCCGATAAATAGGTATTAAAAATGTATTGCTGCTTTGTGTGTTGTGGTACATGCCCACCAGAATTTCTCAGAAGTTTTTGTTCCAGTGGTGTTGCTAGGATGAAGAGGCAGGCATACCTAAATATGTATGGATATGTATTGGGGAGTGTGCACCATACTTTTTCAACCAAGAATTCTTCAAAGAGATGAAGTTGTCTAGTGAATACTGATATGGACAGCTAGTCTTTCACCATTGGTGAAACAGAAGGCTTCTGTTCAAAGGATTGTCCAAGCAGATGCTTGTGTTTTAGACAACTCCAGGCATTGCTGCCCACCAGATTTTAGGATGCCTTATGGTGGCTTTCGGAATCCTTTCAGGCAAACACATTTCTACACTGCTCCATTTAAAAAGCTGGTGTTGCTAAGCAGCTCTGTGAAGCAGCACTGTAAAGTCACTCCAGTTTGGATGTCACCTGTATAGGCCCAGAAAGGCTGTAGTTCTCAGGGCCTGGATTTCTGTCACTAATTTGATCAGCTATGATAAAGATGAGAAAAATACACCTTTATGGACAGATGGAGAAGTGGACTGTTTGCTCCAGGTTCACCCGGTTGTCTCGTTTTGAGACTATGTAAATACAGGGTTTGTTCTGGGGAGCTCAGTTTGATTCAGTAGGCAGGGTGACCTTGTGAGCTCTTTTAGAACCTGTGTTGGAAAACACAAAAAGCTTTTTCAGCTAAAAATAGAATTTGTATCCGGGTGAATGGTGACTTCTGTTGTTAACCCTCTTCTCTCTGGAGGTTCAGATCCTCATTTAGAATAAGGGATAGCAGCCTCAGTGAGAGAATTAAAGACATAAAGAAACGTCTGTAAAAAGATGGTTTTTTCAATGAAAAATAAAAATTTTCAGAGATGGACATGCATCTAATGGAACGGTTTTGCTGTTAACCAGAACATCCCAGATTAGGCATGATCAAACTTGGTGTAGCAAAGAGTGCCATTCAGTGAAGACAAGATGTGGGAATGTCAGTGTGGCATGATTTAACCTGTGAGAACTGCAAGTAAAAATGTCCAAGTACTGGAACTGCCAGGATCATGTTTGAGAACATAGAGGGGGGCACTCTGTCCTACTGTGGATATTTTATTTGCGTGGGGAGGAATCACAGAATCATAGAATGGTTTGAGTTGGAAAGGACCTTAAGATTATCGAGTTCCAACCCTCCTGCCATGGGCAGGGACACCCTCCCTTAGACCAGGTTGCTCGAAGCCTCATCCAGCCTGGCCTTGAACACCTCCAGGGATGGGGCATCCACAGCTTCCCTGGGCAACCTGTTCCAGTGCCTCACCACCCTCACAGTGAAAAATTTCTTCCTAATGTCTAATCTAAATCTGCCCTCTTTCAGCTTATACCCATTACCCCTTGTCCTCTCACTACACTCCCTGATAAAGAGTGCCTCCCCATCTCTTCTATAGCCCCCTTCAGGTACTGATAGGCTGCTGTTAAGTCTCCCCAGAGCCTTCTCTTCTCCAGGCTGAACAACCGCAACTCTTTCAGCCTGTCCTCATATGGGAGGTGCTCCAGCCCTCTGACCATCTTCATGGCTCTCCTCTGGACTCTCTCCAACAGGTCCATGTCTTTTTTATGTTGGGGGCCCCACATCTGAACACAGTACTCCAGGTGGGGTCTCACAAGAGCAGAATTTTCTACAGGAAATTGGGAATCTCTTTGACAAACCAGGATGTATTCTGTACAAGAGTTGCTGTGTTTGTCTTGCCAATGAGCAGGGGCTCTGGGATGTCAGCTCATTGATGTGAACTCTGTATCAGGAGCTGCTTTTTTCCTCAGTCATGTGGAAGGAAGAGAACGGCTTATATCAGAAGATGCTGAAGAAATTTCCCGTCTATGCAGAAAGGGCATAAATTTTGCAGCAAAAATAATAAAACCAAGGAAGTAGTACATTTCTCAAGCAATCTTCTGAAGTTCTTGCCAGCAGTAGCCTGGAATGAGAATTGACCTAGATATGCACAGCGGTTGAGCAAGGGTGAAATTGGTTTAGTCATGAGGAAGATAAGTAGTATCTGACAGTACAGAACAGCCTTCATGAACTCCAGAGAATGGAGCAGGATAAGATTGTATTTTCTCAGCTAACAACAATTCTTAGAATGGCCTGGAGTGGACCCCAGATTTGTGCACCTGAGATTGCGTTAGCCTTTTGCATGGGACAGGAAACAGAGGTATTCCTTTCAGTTTGAGGTAGAGCTGCAGATAATTGAATCTTTAAAACAAACAAAAAAAAAAAACCACACAAGATACCACCATCACCAAAAAAAACCCCAAAAACACAGTCTGTGTTGTGGGAAATACAGAAGAGAAGGACATTGATAATTCTCATGGCACATCATATTAAACATCTATTGTAAACTCCTGGGAAGGTAAGTGGAAGTAGAGTGGGAACTGCTTGCCAGTTACAACAGTGAAGTTCTGGTGACTGTCTGTTGCCTTGAAATTTTAAAGGAAGGTGTCCAGTTCTGCTCACAGAATGATTTGTCCCTCTTTCCTCTTTGAAACTGGGAGGTGCTGCTTTGGAACTCCTTTGTGCTCAGGCTATGTGGTCTGTATCTGCTAGCAGCAAAAGAGAGGCTGCTTTGCCTGTGCAAAGGGATTAGTTCCTAATTGGTTTTAGTACTCAAGGGACCCATCTGTCTGAGGCAGCAACAGCCTGTGTTGGAAGAAAGATTAATTTGTCTGTGAAGAGGAGGATGAATAGCATAGTCGTCTGCGGTGAAGTGGTTTGCATTCCTCAGACAGATCTTTAGGATATTGGCACAGAACTGTATCTCTCTGAAGGTAGATACTGTGCTGCAGCTGACTCTGATGACAATGCAGATCAATTGGAGGCACGGTGAAGTCTGGCATTAGTTGTGACTTGATTGCCAGAATATTGAAGCTACTTCTAAAATCTTCTAAAAACCTGAACAAGCAGCTTCTAGATCTGCCATTATATAAAGGACTCTTCTATGAATCTAAAATAAAACTAAGTTTTGCTACCTATCTTGTGTAAAAAGTTGTCTCTTGTCCCCCTTTGGAGTTAATCTGTATGTTTTTGTAGTGACTGCAACTGCAAGAGAATTTAAGTTGGTTGAACAAGAAGCTAATGCAATCTCTTGGTATAGAATTTCTATCCTTTGATCAGAGTCTCTGAAAGGAACCTGACTGTTGTCAGACTACGGGGCCTGGATCTGGAAGTGCTATATTGAAAAAGCGGTGGCAAGATATCAAGGGTTGATGATTGAAAAAGAAGAAAAGATCCATCAGACTTTATAATAAGCTGGTTGTACTGGGCAAGGAGACTGCTGGATCTGTGGCCATTCCTTGACGTTGTGGATAACTTCAAGTCAGTGATGTGGATGATTTTTGTGATACTTCTCCTTCCTGCTATGAAAGGGGATATACTGGTGTACAAAGCTGTTGGCTGCCAGCACTGTAAACCTCCTCCATTGAGCCCGTTCTGAGATGACCACTGTTTACTGAGCTTTTTTTTCTCAACTCTAGCTATCTTTGAGGCTATTTCCAGGATTGAGTCCATGAGGTTTCTGCTCTGTTTGAAAGCCAAACAGGTGGAACTCCTGACTTTGACAGGTACCTTTCTTGCTGAGATGGAAAAAGATATGAGTAGATGTCTCATAAAGGCCACAACAGTAAAACACACAGTTCTTAAAGTCTGTTTGATTTCAGTTAAGACTGTATGGCTTCTGGTTTTTCCATGAAGGGAAAGGGACTCCTAACATGCTTGTCAGGGGCTGAAGCCAACAAAGCATTTTCCCTCAGTTGAAAGCTCCAGAGGGAAAGTAGATGGTGCATTTAAATAGGGAGAATTGCTGTGGTTTATTTAAGCAGTTGAGATGGAAGAGCATTTACCAACCCCTTTATAGTTGTGAGCTGTATATTGGGTATGGCTCTTGGAGAGTGCTTGTACTGACACAGTAAAATCCTTTGGCTAACAGTACTTGTCTGTAGCTGCATTGGTAGTTTCAGTATACATAAGCAAATGCTGAAAGGAAAAGGTAACCATTAATACTGGCAGGAAAGTAAAAAATGAGAGGTTAAGGAGAACCATTAAAAAAAAATACTCTTTTAGGTGCTATATTGTGGACCAGGGAAAATCCTGTGGTGAAGAGGAATACTTGGTGGCCCCAGGACAGAGCAGTGTTTCCTGGTAAAGGACTATCTGGCGTGAAGCCTGAATAGTCAAGGACTGGGGACCTGCTGTCAGGGTTGATAGGCCTTTGTCTGTGGTCACTCTTCTGGCATCTACAATATTGTGAGCACCCGTGGTTCCTGTAAGCATTTCTGCATAGCGCCAGTCTAGGAGGCCATGATGCACGTGAATATTGTAATGCATTGCAGGGAAAAGGGGTATGAGTGATGGTCAGGAAGAAGACTTTTGACCTCAGACTTTTGTATATTTGGGCCAAGGGAAGTTGTTCTGGCATAATTTCTGAAAGGAAGGTATAGTGTTGCAGATACATTTGCAGTGCTCTTTGTGGCTTGAAGTTTGTGTTTGATTCTTGCTCTTTGTTTACCTTTAAACCTTACTGTGAACCTTTGGATAGTTGGAGGTGTTCATCCAGTCAAGGAAGTAGGGTTGCCTTTGCAGCAGCCCTCTGCTGTGTTGGTGCCAGGATCATTTCTGGGTGATTCTTTCACCTGAAGAGATGTTTGAAGGAGTAGAAAAATAACAAGAATGATCTTGGAATCTAGCATCTGTCATAGAGAGCCTATTCAAGGGGGGCTAGGGAAGCTTGTGGTGGAGGGTTCTGTGCTGCAGTCCTTGGTCTCCACAGAAGTATCAGAGTGTGTGTACACCACAGATATGGGTCTAAACAGTAGAGGTATACACTGAGCTTGTCAGAAGTGGGGTGTAACTGGAGTCCCTGGGTGTAGG
>NW_010115492.1:19234-26378 GCF_000699245.1 Pterocles gutturalis
GTTAAGTGAATGGTCAAGAGTGAGCAGTGTTAGTGTCAGCCAAAGAACATGTACTAAAAGCAGATGTGCACCGGGGAGAGACTATAGAATTAGAGTCTGTTTTAAAATAGAAGGGTGATTCCCAAAAACGCGTCAGGAAAGAAGAAATGAGCTCTTGACTCCATCTGGGCAGCCCAGAGGAATAAGGTGGTGCCAGGGTGTGGTCTGCACTTCGTTTGCTGTGTCCTGGCCCCAATTGGTACCACCTGGGTATCCTGATACATTCCTGAGTCTTCAATTTGAGAACTCTATGTGCAAGTGCTGGATGTGAATAGCCAGGTTAGCAGTCAGTCATAGATCGAGATCTGCGTTATGCTTACTGGTTTTGGCAAAACAGAGCAGGGTAGCAGTCTGTGTCTGCAGCAGCTGCCATATCAGCTTGTTTAAATGACCAAATCTGTCTGCAATGGAAGCTGGATGCTCCTGCCCAGCTACGGTGTTTGAAGGTGCCAGGAAGGAGGAAATGCTTGCTGATTCAGGGAATCCAGGCTTTTACTCATGATGTGGAATTGTTGTAAAGAAGTGTTTTTCACTTGAGAGAACTCATGGCCCCACACACTGTGACAGCAAACACATAAGTAGACAATATAAATTGAAGACATTGCTCTTCTGAATTTACAGGCCATGTTGTCATCATCAGCTGTTACTAATCTGACATGGCATTTGTTAAAGGTATGTTTCAGACCGATGGCTAATTGAACATTTTAGACCCTCTTAGTTGGGCAAAATTGATTGTATATTTAACAGAAGTAGGCAATTTACACCATCAGTTGTACAAAAAAAAAAAAAATGCATGTTGGAAGCTTGTTTTGAAGTTGTCAGGTTGAGTTGGTGGCTCTTACTTCTCCTAAGACCTCAAGCCACATCGGTGGTTTTCCTGTAAAGGCAGAGTATATGGATATTTACATTTTGGCACAATTATGGCTTGCAGCTGCTAGCAGGCACAGTATCAAATTGATTTTGAATAGGTCATTGGTTTGGATGTTCTCTTAGCCCATGCCCTCATTTTTATGTTGAGTTACCATTGTAACAACTGGTCTCCCGTTGGCCATAAAATTTTGTTTGTCTGACTTGCCAGTATGCCACAGTGCAGATGCAGCCTAAATGACATATGGGTTGGTTGCATAAAATGTAATCTTGGACCTCACCAGTGGTTATGGGAGAATTGAGTTGCGCACATTGGTACATATCATTCATTTGATTGTTTGAACTATTATTACATTAGTAAAGAAAAATCCCTGCATAATCTGTGGACCTTGGAAATGAGCTCATGATTTGAGACTTATGCAAAGTGTAGAACATGATGTTTGGAACAATGCTCAGTTGTATGATTTACTTCAGTGATACTTATTTGCACAACTGTTCAAACCGAACACCTTGAATTAACATGTAAAAAGCTGCAAGATGTTTGCTCTTGAAATGAGGAGGAAGTTGCCTGTGTTTTATTGACAATAAAAATTTTTCTTTTCAGGGCACAGGTGCAGCAAGTTTTGATGAATTTGGGAATTCAAAGTACCAAAATCGCAGAACTATGAGCAGCTCTGATCGTGCAATGATGAATGCTTTTAAAGAAATTACGAACATGGCAGACAGAATCAACCTCCCTAGAAATATAGTTGTAAGTTCCTGTCTCCCTTCCTTAAATTGTTCAGGCATTGACTTAGTTAGCATAATATAATGAGCACATGAATTTTTGATATTGCTGCTAATTAAATGGCCTAGAGTTAATTAAATTTAGTCTTCTTGCTTTGAAGGATCGAACAAATAATTTATTCAAGCAAGTGTATGAGCAAAAGAGCCTGAAGGGAAGGAGTAATGATGCTATTGCTTCTGCTTGTCTCTACATAGCCTGTAGGCAAGAGGGTGTTCCAAGAACATTTAAAGGTAAGTTTTCAGTGATACAGATTCAATTTTGCTGTGAAGTAAAGGTCTAGTTACTGTCACTGTAGGAGGTTGGTTTTCTCATTCCTGGACTTTGCTGAATTGGTTGTTCTCAGCTACAGCTCACCTTTGGAGGGAGGGTAGGAGGGAGCCTGGAAATGTGTTATATTTGTGAAATGAGTCAGGCATGGGATTTTTTGTCATAATGAATTAAAAAAATTTAGCATTTGAAAGTAATTCTGAGTGTTGGTGAAACTGAAAAGATATGGCTTTGATCGGAGGATGATGGGGACTGTTGCAATTGAATTTGAACCAACAGTTCTGCAGTAAATATGTGCAACTTTTCCCTGACAGGAATACAACTTTTTTTGTCATTGAGTACCAAATTTCCCTTACTAAGCAAGCTGTCTTAATTAGCTCCTTATGAAAAATGTGTGCTGACTGAAGTGATTTGGAAGCTTCACAGGTGTGCAAAGCTTATTTAGTGATGGTTGCCTTCATGATGTTGGCCATCTTGGTGGGTTTTAATATAATGTGAATAAAATTTGATTATTTAGGGGGAGCCAGTGCTGTCCATCCTGAAGTTTAATTTTTACTCTTTGTTTAGAAATATGTGCAGTGTCCAGGATTTCAAAGAAGGAAATAGGCCGGTGTTTTAAACTTATATTGAAAGCTCTCGAAACCAGTGTTGATCTGATTACAACTGGAGACTTCATGTCAAGATTCTGTTCCAATCTGGGTCTTCCCAAACAAGTACAAATGGCAGCAACGCATATTGCCCGTAAAGCTGTGGAATTAGATCTAGTTCCTGGGAGAAGCCCTATTTCTGTAGCAGCTGCAGCTATTTACATGGCATCACAAGCTTCTGCAGAGAAAAGGACACAGAAAGGTAAAACTTCACCTTTTTTTTTTTTTTCTTCCCCTTCTTTCTTCCCTACGTCTTGCTGCTTGAAAGAGAATTCAGTGTTACTGTAGAACTTGGATGAGGTCTGTGCAAGCAGTGATAAGCTGCCATTCTAATTGCATACAGCAAGGACCAACCCGGGATCTCCCACTTCCCGAAATGAAAATTGAGTAATTGACTATGCTCAGTGTAAACCGAGTTCACTTCCCTCTGGCCCTAGGAGTGGGATTCTTGAATGCAATAGACCAGTGCATTCACATGGGTATAATTTTAACTTTTACCCATGCTAATATTTGCATGTGTACATTCTGCTGCTCTGAAGTACTCCAAATGCAAACTTGGGGGCAGTCGCAGGTAGCGTTATGGCTTTAGATTAGATTGAGTCTTTAATCATTCTAGCAGCCAGGGAATCACCTAAATTAGTACGTGTTCCTCGACTTCTTGCAAGCCTGTGATAAAGACCGAGAGTGGTGGGACTGCAGACTTGGCTGTAGGTCACCTTTGGCATTACTCCTTTCTGGTAGGGTAGCCCTGAGGAAGCCAGTAAAGAGTTCAGGGCTCCAGAGCAGCATGGATCAGGCTCCGGAGCTCGAGGGAATCAGACCAATGTGGGGGCAGCACGGGGGGGAAGGAAGGGAGCTAAGGCTGTGGTGGTTGGAACTTGGGTGTGCCAAATAGATCCAACTGCTGGTAGCTGGCTGTGGAAGCACTGTTGATGTGTCTAGTCTAGTTTAGATTAGAAATGTTAAAAATCTAGCAATAGTGGAGAGCTGCTTTTAGGTGAAGAATAGCCTTTATCTGTCAGGTTGTGGTGCTTTGTTCTGCATTAATCACTGCTGCTTCTGTCCCTGGAGCTCTCACCATGTTGCCAGTTTCCTGGGCATGTGAGCAACCCAGAGTCCAAGCAGTATGGTGTCTTCATCCTTGCTTGCCTTGTTTTACTTGATTATGTCTCTTAAGAGTGATTGTTAAAACAAAATACAGCTGCCTGCCATGGGTACAGACATGACTCCATGCTCCTTCAGTGCCCTCAGACAGTGCTGAATGCTTTCACGCAGTTCAAGGTTTAAACTCCAAACTTGGTTGAATCTTGAATGAATTTAAGTTTCTGTGCTTCTCAAACGTTTCCTATGCTCGTTAAAGAGCGCTCTGTGCATCTGACTTATTTCTCTGTGTGCTTGAAGGTAAAGGCATTTTATGTTTAGCTGAAGGTATCGCTTTTACTCTGTTTTTTGCTGTTTTTTGTTTAAAGCACAATAATTAAGATCCTGATGTTGATGACGATTTATTAGCATATTGCTGGGCATGTGTAGAGTTTGCAGTAGATGTTTCTAATGACTTTTGTACTCTTGGCCATCTGCCAGTTTGAAGCTGATATTACTCCAAGATTGATAGCATTAGTTGAATTATGGCATGCGAGAAGAGAGACTTAGGTATGCAGAACACTAGTCACCATTGTTAAAACCATTTTTACCAGGCTTTTGGGAGAGTTATGAATTAAGCCAGGTGTATAGCGCTTCTTGATAAATTCTGCTTACTGGTTTCTTCAATACAAATGGCAAAAGTAAAAACTAATGACTTATTTGCTTTTTGTCTTAGAAATTGGTGATATTGCTGGTGTAGCCGATGTTACGATTAGACAATCGTACAGGCTGATCTATCCTCGAGCTCCTGATCTCTTCCCAGCAGACTTCAAGTTTGATACTCCCGTAGACAAACTACCACAGCTGTGAAATTGCAGAGGGTTACTTTTAATTTCTATTAAAAACAAAACCCTAACAACAACAAACTTTTGATTTCTGCCTATAATAAAGGATGTACAAAGTGTTAATATTGAGTCTTCATGTTGTGGAACTGGAGGATATGGAGATGGAGCATAACTGCTGGGACGCAGCACACATTCCAAGGGTAAACAAGCTCATTGTGTGGCATTCTGTATGTATATATCAGTGGAAGTAAATATTTAATGACTGTTGCAACAAACTTAATTTCATATTGTTGTACTTATTTAGATTTCTTTTATAGGGATCTAGTAAGATGTATTTTGGAAAATTGAAAATATTATGTAATTCACAAATAAACTGTTTTCCAAAAACACTCACCATCTTGTGAATATGACTGCAACCTGACATGCCTGGACTGTTCCACATGCCGAGAACTGGAATGCAGTCCACAGAACGGTAGAGTTGGCTTCATACTTATGGACTTGGTCCCAAGGCTGCTTAATGCTTGCTTTCTTGATAATTTTTAATCTCTAGTGTGGCTTTAGTATTTGTAGTTAGCTGTACGGTACAGTGTGGATGACTTAACTTGGAATGCCAGCAGTTGCTGGAAAGCGGTTTGAATAGTTGCACAACTGCTGCTGAAGATTTCCAAAATTCTTGTGAAAGGATTAGACATATCCTTGGCATAGTCTCCCCGATTTTCACTGATTTCTCTCCGCTTTGCTTTTGTGAATTTGACATAATGACAAAGCAGCTAAAGAGAAACATAAAGACTGTTACTTCAGTTGAAATCCTGACACCTTTGTGATGCTTGGTACTGTACACAGGAAGGTAAGGAATATTTCTAGTTTCTGGTAAATGTTCTGACTTCTCAGTCCACCCTGCAGCCTGGTGGGCCAGCGGTTAAGCTCTTGGCACTGTTGCGTTCAAAGTGAGCACTTGCTTGTTTGAAATGATGCACCAGGTGCTGAGGACTGAAGGCCGGAAGTTATCCAGCCCTCCCCAGAGTAACAGTTTTGAAAGCTAGTTGCCTCCTGACAGTGTCCCTCTGTGTGCAAAGCAACAAATGTACTTAACTGGGAGTCTTCTGGTTCCTGGGTTAATTTTGTATCACAGGTGCAAATTCATTTTCATTACGGAAATGAACAGCTGAGGGGGCAGCTTGCTACACATCTGGTCCTGAGCCATCTGGGGGAAGGCTGTGTGTCCAAGGGTAATCGCACTAATCGTCAATAGCCCTCACTGTGTTCTTGTGGGTTTGGTTTTAATCCTCTTCTGCCAGTTGAGACTATTGAAATGTGGCAGCTCAACTTTTTTTTTTTTTTTTTTTCTGTGAACAAATAACAAAGGCTGTACAGTTCTGTGCTACCACTGAAGCTGTCAGAGGCAGACATGAAAAATTCTATTGCAGATGTTGAAGATGGTGTTCTTGGTAGTTTGGAGGGATTGTATTCCAGTATCTAATGTATTTCCTTAAACGTAGTTGCAACATTTTCTATTACCTGGGCTTTCCCTATCTTGCTCTGAATTACTCTGCATCCCCTCTGTGGGAGAAGTTGTGATGCTTTGAATAGACAGGGCCTGACCTTTAACATACTGTTACAATTTGGAAATGCAAAGGTGACAGTTCTTTTACCACAAGGGTACTTCCCAGCATAGAGCAGTCTGTTGAAGCAACTACATGCGGGTTAAAAATGGCCAAAACTTGTCTTTACAATGATGCTCTTACCTGAAATGCTTTCAGACACTAGGGATGAGCCCTTTATATGTGAGTGGTGAGTGTTTGCAGCTGAAATTCTTACATGTAGCAAGAGCTGTCTGGACTGCAATTTAAATACATCTGTACAAAGCTCTGGAGTGCAGCAGATGGAGGCTGGGACCTGCTGTCCTGCCTTGACCCTGCCTCTTCCTGCAATTCTGCAAGCAGTTCCTGTCCCTCCCTCGGAGAGGAGAGGGTAGTAACTGAGTAGCGCAAGGCAGAACTAGAGCATGCTTGAAGGGGCCACATATTCTGACAGGACCCGGAGACTACGGTTAATGTGAAGCCTTCCAGAAAAAAAACCCAGTATAACTCTGAATCCATTCTTAGGCAGTCACGACCCCTTTAGTAAGCTGCTTTGATAAAGCTGAGGCATTTGGCTTCTCTTGCAGAAGCTTCTCCTTCAGAAATGAGCTTTCTTTGGTGCTAGCTGGAGCACTTCTTGGCAGTGCGGGGCGATGTCTGTGTGCGTGGTACACCAGCAAGTTCTCAGGGTCACAGGGACAGGCGTAGGGAGCTGGAGAGGAGGTTTTTGCAGCTCTGCTGCACTCCTATAGCTGTTCTAACAGCCTCTGTCCTCCTCAGAAGTGTCACTGTCCAGCAGTTTTGGGCCATGTAGTGACTGGTGAGACTTCCTTCTAGTGAGTTTTGGATGAGCTTCCAGCCTGATTTAGCCAGTGACCTTGTTGTGTTACCAAAGCTGGGTGGTAGCAAAGGCTGTGGGACAAGTAGAGCCTAACGTGCAAGCACAGAGACAGGCTGCGGTTCAGGCGTTTATAGGTTTAGAGTTCTCTCTCTGCTAATGTGTGTTTGCTGCTGCTGGGAGGTGGGTCAGCA
>NW_010115492.1:26395-41671 GCF_000699245.1 Pterocles gutturalis
CAGGAGTGCTGAAGAGTTGCATTCCCCACACACAACTAAGGCAAGGGCATAGTATCTTCAGGCAGTTCCTGTATTAATGCTACTGCAGTTTAGAGTAGATATTGGAAATTGTCTGTATCTTCATTTGGAGCCGGCCCTTCCTGGAAGGATTTGCTTAGTTAGGTATTGCAGTTAAGTGGCTCTAGGCACTTGTGACATTTTAGTTTGTTGTTCAGAGTAAAGATTTATTTTCTAAATGCACTTAGAAATGAAAGCTTCATTCTTTGCTTAAAGAACAAGTTCAGTGTGGGATGGGTAGAGGTTTTTGTTTGCCTACAGAGCTTTCCTCTATAATGGTGAGAGACTGTAATGGAGAAATATGCAGGAGGGGAGGTGAGTGTTGTCTCTCCCTCCCCTCAAAGGAAGCCTGAGAAGGGAAGAATGCTGATTCAGGCCAGCCAGACTTCAATAGAAATGGTCTGCTCCTGCTCCCCTCAGAAGGACTGCTCACCCAAGCAAGAGGAGACTACTTTCTTTCAGCCTGAAAGAAGGTATGCTCAGAGTTAATGATGTATTTTGATTTTTTAAAAACAGAATGGGAGCACACTGAGCTACTACTGAGAGACTGGGTTTCTGTGTGTCCTCTCCTGCTTGCAAGTTATTTTCTGAAGTTACCTGTGAAGAAAACATGACAAGCCACTTCAAGAAACAGCAAAATCATGTTTGGGACACAATTTACAAATTACTCTATTTAAAACTTTAATTTGTGATATTAATGACTGCAAAACACTTAATGACATTTGTTAAAGGCACATTTCATTTTAATGCATAGTGTACCATTCTAAAATATCCTAATTTCCTTACAAAGTGCTTGAGCAGCCACATACAGATAAAGTATAGCAAAATATATTTCAAAATCATGTTTGGGACACAATTTACAAATTACTCTATTTAAAACTTTAATTTGTGATATTAATGACTGCAAAACACTTAATGACATTTGTTAAAGGCACATTTCATTTTAATGCATAGTGTACCATTCTAAAATATCCTAATTTCCTTACAAAGTGCTTGAGCAGCCACATACAGATAAAGTATAGCAAAATATATTTACAATCTAGGGTTTAAAATCTTAATCTGCCTAAAAATATTTAAAAAACTACAGAGATAAAATTAGTGCTTTCTTTCAGCTTAACTGGGTGAACATACCCTGCCCTCTAATTTTTAATTTTTTTTTTAGTGATTTACTTAGATTAAAAAAAGATTTCTGTACAAGATGTAGTTACAAAAAGGTATTTTTGAGGATACTTCCGTAAGTGTTAAGCACCCTGTTAGATGCTCATATAATATGTATTTGGGAGCCAAAAAGGGTGAACTGACTGTACCTCAAAAGTATTGGTTTCAGATAGATACAGGAACATAATTTGTTTCTTATTAATTAGAATGCGGAAACAAGTGATGCTGAAAAGTTGCCTCACTCTGCCAGACATGATTTCTAGAGCTGGTAAAGATGCCTGCCTTGGTCCCAGGGTGTGGCAGGAGGAGGGAATACCTTGATTTAGACCCATTAACCATTTCTGTTTTCTCCCTAAGCCTCTCCCCTGCCTGACACTGCAGGTCTGTCCAGCATCATCATTTTAAACCACCACCTTAGCATTGCACACTCCAGTGGTTTGTGTTTCTTCTCTGAGTGAAGTGCTGATTCTCACTGTCTTAGCCCATAAACAGCAAACTCCCAGCTAGAATGAACCTGGGAGATTACATATGCAATCAGCTCGGAATGATGCTACAGCTCAGGACCAGAGGGGAAATCTACTTTCCAGGAATTAATGTTTGCCCACAGAACACCAGATGCCAAAAATAGGGCTTGGTTTACAGGTATGCACAGTGTCTGGTCTAAATTATTTTACGGCTTTCTAGGTACAGCTTTTAGTGTTAGGGGGTTTATAAAATATACGCTGGTTCCATAAAAATATTTATACATTCTGTTACAACATATTGCTTTTACCCTCAGTAACTGCCAATTTAATTTCTGGAGTTCAGTGGCCTGTATGTATACAAATATTTTTTTTCATTCAGAGTTTTATGTCCTTCACTCGGCCACTGTGCAAAATTAATGAAGTGGTATAATTAAATTACTTGCCTGGACATAAGAATACATTACAACTTCCAAATATACATGTTCACAGCATGTATACATTGAAAATCCTTGTGTTTTCTAAAAGTGATATGATATTGTACAGCAGATCCAGGGGCATGGAGGTGGCTAGATGCAGACTGGTTAACAGATCTGTCAACTTGGGGAGAGGGAAAGGCAGAAGTGGATGGGCTTGGGAAATGCATATGCTTTGCTCTTTGTGGTTAGACTGAGCTGTTGCTTGTTACATTCTTCATATCAACCAGGGTTTTAAGCCATGCTTAAAAAGCTTGAAGGCAAAACTGTTTGGCAAGTGGCTTTGGTAAACTTTTCGGATTTTTCTTTGTAATGGAAGCACTTACGCTGTTGTTATCTCAAAGGCAAGGCGTTTAACATTTTTCCTAATAAATACCATAGAAAATTTACAAAACAAGGCATATCTGTTCTCAATACCCTTCTTTTAAGAACACAAGTTGAAGGTGTACATAGAAATGTGTGGTTTTATAGACTGCACAAGATAATATTGAACTGAAATAATTTGCCTTCTCCAGCTAGAACCATGTTCTGTGTGAGTGCCATCAGTATCCCAAACTGCTCTTTCAGTGTGGCTGAGATAAGTGATTACCTAGTTCAAAGTCTGCTTTTCCCCACTTAAGGCAGATACTTAAAGTGATGTCATCTGCTGTGGAAGAGTGAGAGAAACCGTACAGATCCATGTGTGCCCATGTGTGGGAAGCTTAATACAGCCTGGATTCACCAACTCGGCTTAAGAACTCCATACACCTGCTTTCCAGTGCTCAGATAAAAAACAATATACAAAGAGGCCACTCTTCACAAGAGTGTTAAAACAGTACTTAAAAGGATCTTCATGTGATTTAAAAAAACCCAGAAGCTACAGGTGGCACAGAGGGCAATCAAAGGGTCGGTATTCTTCTGAGAGAGGCATTCTTGTGAGCCAGTCAGCTGGGGTTTCACAGTGTCGAGAAGTTAACACCAATCAGCAATGTAGTCAAAATCTCTGAACATTTCCTGCTCTTCTTCTGAAAGTATCCTTGGTTCCCGAGGTGGAGTGAGGATAGGTGCTTCAGAGGTAAATTCGTCATCAAAATTACTAACATCTTCTCGTCCTCTAATGGTGGGTACAAAAGGAGGCTTCACTTTCTTGGCCAGTAAAGCATTCCAATCTATTAGCTGTAAAATAAACCAACTGCTGTTTAGTTTCCTGTCTCTACTCCTTAGTGTCCTTAGAAATAATATCACCTTGTACTCACCCTGAAGAAGTGATGCTTTTTCACATCCTCAGCATCTTTCTCTCCAGCTCCAAGACGCCGCTCTGGATTTCTTCGTAGCAGCTGACAAAACATGCACAATTTCAGTGCAAAAATTCCAGGGTAGGGGGAAGAACTGGGGAGGATGAGTGCTACTGTGCAAGAGCCAACACCAAGATTGGAGGGACAGTGAAATTCATACTGCCTGACCTATAGAAAATTCTTGGTCCTCAAAGAAAGGAAAAGACACAGCTGTAGATGTACACAGGTAGAGAGAGAGCAGTGCTCTTTTAGAGATGCCTGAACCTCTTAGTGCAATTCCACCAGCAGCCAAGCTCTGAACATGCAGAGAGTGAACTAATCCGCTCTCACTGCAGATCTGTGGTACCAAGGCTGGTACCTGAGGTGATCTGATCTGTGGGGCTAGCGTTCAGCACACAGACACTGAGACATGTGCTGCTTGCTGGAGAGGATACAAAATTTACATAAGCTCGTATTTCTTGCTTGTCTCAGAAGGGAGACAACTATGCTGTCTCCTGGGCCCAGCTATTTCACAGCATTTGATTTACTGAGAGAGGGCTGAGTGCTGCTTTCCACACCCAAGCCAAATGAAAGGGTTTTCTAGTTAACACCAGCAGTCAGCTGCTCCTACCTGTGAATCATGCTGCTGTGAGTAGACCCCTGGTCCAGGCAGAGTGCCCAGCATTAGGGTGGGTTGATAGATTCATGATGCAGCCATCAAAAAATAACGTCTAATATATTATGTAGTAATTTCTCAGATGGGAACAGTGCACACAGAGCTACAACTAGTAAATTGCAAACACAAAGTTCAGATTGTGGGGGCAGTGTAGCCATCCCCTGGGGATACTGGAATGAGAGTTTATGAGAGTAAAAATACCCGTCCCAGGTACTGCCTTAAAACACTAGTCTTCCTTCTTCCTCTAGACAAACACTCTTTTCCCAGGAGGAAACAATAATTTTAAGCTACAGAATATTTGTACTATTACTGAAATACTTATGTCACAGTAGTTACTGTGCTGCAGCATGTTGCTGAATTGGGTGCTAGACTGATACTCAGTGTCACACATGTAAGGGGAGAGGCTGCCTCCTGAGGCTTTGAATCCCCTCCAGCAGATGCCTTTCTGTCAACTGTGAGGAG
Organism: Pterocles gutturalis; assembly: GCF_000699245.1. NCBI lineage: Eukaryota > Metazoa > Chordata > Aves > Pterocliformes > Pteroclidae > Pterocles > Pterocles gutturalis. The sequence continues at coordinate 30,939 of NW_010115492.1, forward strand.
CTTCTAACTTACAACAGCTTTAAGCATCTTCTTTAGATAAGTAAAGGCACTGCACTAAGGCATAGCACTAATAACAGTCATTAACAAAATCAGCTGTTCTTTGCCAAGAATGGGACTGCAGACACCATGTGTACAGTGTTCCCTGCCCCACTTGGAATGAAACCAAAAAGATTTAGAAGTCTTTGAATTAAAATATTCATGTGACAATGTTAATCTACCAAAATAGGTTAATGCAGCAGTGTTCTGATAGGAAGTGAGAACTGAACTCCTCTAGTAAGATAAAACTAGGAAACTTAGTTCAGCGAGAAAACAGAGTCTCTAGAGTTTTACATTTTAAAAAGAAAAACTTGCTCCAGAATAAAGCAGAATGGCAATAACAATTTTTCTTTAAGGTGATAGGCAGCATAGCAGAGCATAAATGAAACAACTCTGAAATTTAATTGCAGAAAAAGAATACGAAACGTGGGTTCTTAAAGTATTTTGTTCCTCACAAAAGTAGTTTATTTTCTTAACGTTGGAGAGGAAAGAGGATAAGAGGGGAATACTGTAATATTACTGTTATTATGTTCTTACCCGTCTCATTATGGAGATGGCTTCTGTAGACAAAAATCGTGGATATCTCACTTCATCATTTACAATACTGTCAAACACCTCTTCTTCATCATCTCCAGGGAAGGGAGACTGTAATGAAAAAAATACTATTAGCCTTAAAAATCCCTTACAATTGAAAATAACATATATTCAGCTGACAGTTTGGAATTAGACACCCTGAAAAGAAGTCTTCCTTTTTGCAGAAACAGATGCAGTAGTTTCCCATCAGGAAGAGACGAAAGTAAGGCAAATTGGTATTATCCCTCGATTTTTACTGAAGGACTATGCTTTAAAAATGTGCTTTTAGAAGTAGAAACACCTAAAACTGGCATTTTCTTTGAACTGTGATGCAAGAGACACAGAGAATATGGAAAGTGTGCATCAGCTCTTCTTTGGTACAGCTGCCATTCACAAGTAATATGGTCAAGACTAATTCGGTTTTGTAATATCTGTAGCATGTTACAGCTCAAGGGTTTTGAAGTGGCCTGGCAGACGTAGGTGACACCCTACAAGACTTTTGTCCTTTTTTACCTGAAAGGAAGTTGAATGATCATCTTTTTTGAAAAAGAACAAAATGATGAGCAAATCTATAGTTTTTCTCCAGTTTTTAGCATGTAAGCATGTGCTACCTGGGAAATACGGTAACAAAATGGACTAGAAGGCAAAAGAATACACGCCATGGTAGATAACCACTCAGTAGTAATTTATTTATACCAGCTCCTTTACATGGAACTGGGGCATTCTGTTGTAGTGCATGCGTAGTTCAAATGGTAAACAGCATTGCATTTGGCATAATCTTTCACTACGATCCAGTTTTATGAATTCAATTTCACTTCCATTCAAGCTGCAGGAGTTACAGTTTGTGTAATTAACAACAAAGTAAACCACAAATCTAGAGGTTAGTTAGATCTGGGACCAGCTACAGTTAATTCACTTCCACAATTGCTGATAACAAGCTCATGACACGACTCAATTTCTATAGCATTATAGCAGCTAGTATCAGTTAAGTACCTTAGTACTTCTTTCTCTTGATGAAACACATTACAACTCGGTATGCCTACACATACTGTGTATACAAGTATTGATACGACTGTGGCAGGTAGGGTATATTAAATGTTGACATGCTGGTATCGTGAGTTTTGTAACCTTTTTAACATATATTAATTTTATGACTCCACTGTACCTTACTAGAACTTACCTCACCCACTAGCATCTCATAGATGAGCACACCAAGACCCCACCAGTCCACAGCTCTCGTGTAGGAAGTTTCTGTCAGCACCTCTGGAGCAAGAAATTCCGGTGTGCCACAGAATGTGCTTGTTCTGTCTCCAAATCCCATTCCTGAAAAGTTACAGTTAATGAAAAGCAAGCAGTATTTTCTGCCACTCTACAACCTATTCCTCCTCTAGAGCAACTTCAGCCGATGTTGCAGCTGCAGGGCCTGTCCTGGAGGCTCAGGCCAATGAGGTAAATGTTCCCCCATTCTTTCCTCCCACACCCTTGTTCCATGTGTGCTTCAATATAAGTTTTTCTATCCCTATCTATATGCAACGAGCCAAATTAAGCTTCCAGTTACACCTCTGTCACCCAGTTATCTTTGCTTGGAAAGATAGAAACAATCTTATGCTGTATTTCTACTAGGTAGCATAAGAAAATGTGGTACCCTAGTCAAACGCACCAACTATAGATGCTTCTGTAGTGGCAAAATTACATAAAGTAAAACATGGAGTGTAATGAAACAACTCTGAGCAAAATAAGCCCTTATGTATCTGCAAGAGTGTCAGTTTGGGACATCAGCACCTCACAGACTGCTGTGACACTACAAGTAGAGGTGCTGCAGAAAGCATAAGATAACTATTTACTGCAGTAGTCAGTAAACCAACAAGCTTTCCTTGTCCTTGTTTCCTTTTGGCATTTATGGAACTTGTTTGTAGCTAAAGTCACAGGACTTGCCCTAGAATATTAAAGACAGCAGTAATGTTTGAACACCTGCCAAATTTACTGAATTCCCTCTTAAGCTATCTAAAAGGAAAAGATAGGGAGGACAAGCTGTACAAATTTGAGAAAGTAATGGACCAGATCTCCCCCCACAATGGGGTTTGAGAAAGACACTCAAATTTCAGTCCCTACCTCTATTTTATGGCTTATTTGAAAGGTAAACTCTCTTTAAAGTCTAAGAGTTTATGTTCCTGCAAGACTCTCCAAATTCAAAGCTTATCTTACAGTGTTACACTCAATATTTTGATTAAGAGCAAAGAGGAAGCACATGTTATGTACATACAGGTACAAAGCCTATTTACTGTTACTAATTGCAGTCTTAAGAGTCTAGTCATCATTAATCTAGATCTACTTGGTACAAAAAAAGAAAGAAAAAATACTACAACTAGAATACTATTATACAGGCAAGGTCTCAATAACAGTAATCATCCAGTTAGAATTGTTATACACACCACACCAGTGGTGGGATGCTTGAAAGTAACTTTCTATCATCTCTGCTTCCCTTTTGGGATACATTTATCTATTTTACCTATGGTATACTTTCCATGTCATTTCCATATACTTAGCATAGCAACTATTTCAGAGTTTAAAAAATAGTGAATTTGTAAAAAAGCAAGAGTGAGGTATGGATTATAATGGTACTTGATTTCATTGTACAGTGTCAGCATGTTCAGAATGAGGAAAAACGCTTAATGCTTTTTCTACTAACTTGTAAAATGCAGCAGTATGCCTTATTAATAAGCAGAGATATGATGAAATAAGAATCAGAATAGGTGATGCTCACGATTAAAAAAAAATTTTAAAAAACATGGCTATGTTCAGATGCTCCTGGTATTTCCCTACTATAGAACTTCCTCCGATCTCCACACTTGTACAATCAGATTTTTCCTTCCAGTGATACAGGGTAAGTATACACTATACAGATTTGGCAGTCCAAAAGCCCCAAGGAACAGTCAAGAGTAAGACAGACTGGAATTCCCCTAGAAAGAAAATCTAAGGGCCGTTACCTTCTTTGCAAAGACCAAAGTCAGCAATTTTCACAAAGCCTTCTGTGTCCAGCAATAAGTTATCCAACTTCAAATCTCTAAATGAACATTTAAGAACAGAATGGCATCAGTGCTGTTTCTTCAGTGCTATCAGAATAGCTGAAATTCATCTGTTGGAAACGGGTCGATGACTACTTACCTATACACGATTTTGTGTTCATGTAAATACTGAAGTCCAAGAACCACACATGCAGCATAGAATCTGTTGAAAAAGTTGAAGTTAAAATTTCAATGGATTTTAGTCTTGCTTTTCAGACTGTGAAGTCCTTTATTATTGTTCTGTTTTATTAACTATCTTCTGAAGATTACACATTGTTTTTTCAGGCAAAAATGCTTGAACTTGCAGCTTTCAAGCTGTAGCATGTTTGCTTGGCCTGGAGGAGAAATTTTATGTAGTGTCCACTGCCAGGGCATTGAAGGATTTCTAATTTTGCTTATTCTTTCCTATTTTAGTCTCATTTGCTATTTTAACTTTTCATTTAGCTTTTTCGTGTAATCTTTTTTAAAAAAAGTATTATAAACATTAAATATTTGTATGTAACTTTTGAATGCAGTGTGGACTAATGCACATTAAACCTCCATGTGTCTTTTTCTAACAGAATCAGTTAGATCTCCAACACTTTTAAAAAACTTAAACAGTATTTACTGAAATGAAATAATGTAGAGGCACGTGGTGATAAAGATCTTAGTTCTTATCCACTGAACAACATGCCCTTCCCTTAGTGCCACAAAAAAAGATGGATACTCACACTGCTCTTGGTTCAGAGAAGACATCAGTATGAATGTGCATCATCAGATCCCCACCAGCAGCGTATTCCATTACAAAGCAAACATGATCTTTGGTTTGGAAACAGGCGAAAAGGTTCACCAAGAAGGGATGTCTTACACTATTCACAGTTTCAAATATTCGCTTTTCACACATCAAGCTGCAAACAGAAAATCAGTACAGAAAGTCAGTACAAGTATAAAGCTGAATCCTGAACCACAGTTTTTCAACTCTTAGAAACCATTGGTAATTTATACATTATTATTCCTCAGCATAAGGTAAAAACATTTTTTGTTTTGAGAGAGCACTTTTAATACTTACACACACATTAAGCTGATGCCAGGTTTTCCACAAAGTTGCGTTTAGCTTTCACAAAGGGAAAAGGAAACCTAGCAGTCCATGAAAATTGCCAATTTTCCTTCCAAATACTGACTTGCATTAAGTATGCATCAATAACATGTGACATTAGCTTACATCCATTTTTATTTTCATTGTATACAATGGAAAAACAGTAACAATATTATAGACATCTATCTATAGTAATTCCAGATTATTTTTTTTCTCCTTTAGCCAACCGGTTAATTTGTAGCTTATTCTTCATACAGTTTTCTTTCTTCCTGCAAGTCAAATGAATGTAGTCACTATTAAACAGTTGTAAAAGCACCTTCTTGTACTAAACCAAGAGTTTTGTAACTGACATTTCACTTCCAAGAAAAGAAAAATCAGAATTTTGGGGCAAAAACTTTTAAAAAACCAAAACAAACACTGGAGTATACACAGAACTTAAGGGGAAGATATGATGGGCAAAGTGTAACAGTACGTTGCAGGTTGAGAAATACCACCAGAGGTGTTTCTACCAGTAAGGAAAACATAGTCACTGTCCTCCTGAAACGTGATGAAAGTCTATAAACAAGTAATTTGAATAAATGACTGCAAGAGAACCTAAATGAAAAACAGGATCAGCTTTAAGTCAGAGCTGCAGTACAGGCACGGTAAGAGGGGCACTGACAGGAATTGGTATTCCTGGGCTACACTGCTCCCTCCTTTCCCCCAGAACAACGACTGTACATCTGCTGCAGCCAGCTAAGCAGGGAGATGACAACTTCTTTTGCTCTATCCCTGGATGTAGCTCCTGGTTGGGAGAGCTTACAGTTGTGCTGCATGTGGAAACAAAACACAGTTGTTGTACGGAATCCACGTATTTATTTTACAAACTGACCTGTCTACTTCATCACGAGCAACAATATCTCCTTTCTTTAAGGCTTTAATAGCAAACATCTCGTTTGTGTTTTTGTACTCTGCCAACAGCACCTAAAACAGAAGATAAATGATTCATTTAAGAGATATATGTAGTTTTTGATACAGCCTTGATATTTGATATAGGCTTTTGACATTTACCTTTCCAAAATGTCCTCTGCCCAGTACAGCACAACATCTGAAATCCTTGAGGCTGAATTGAAATCTTTGTTGTGATCTATGTAAATAAAAAACCAGTCACAAATCTTCTAGTTTGCTAGCTTTAAGAAATATTATACACATCAACAGCAAACCCACTGCATTTTTACCTTCTATCTTCAGGCTCTCGGGTGCTGGTGTATTTTATGTCTGAATGGGGAGCATCAGGCTCACAGATTATTTCAGGCTGGAGTTTTGGGACAATACTATTTCTGCCATTTTCAAAATCAAAAGTTGTTCCTTCATCCTGTGAAGACAAAGAAGCCTGAAAATTTAAAACTGCTTGCCAAGGCAAATGAATGCAGAAATTTTAGTATAAGCATGCAAAATTCTTAACACAGAATTACCTAGGCTGAAATGGTATACTTTAAGATTATACAGATAAGCAAGGTTTTAACAGACTGATGAAACCTATTGTTCCAGTCATTCTGCTCTTTGTTAGTAAAACCATTCTTTCCTGAATGATCTAATGATTTTGGGCTTTTGTTTTTTTCTGTGGTGGAACTTTGAGAGTTAAAAACACCAACGATGGAAACAAGTGCCACCAAGAGTAATTGGAGCATTGCATTGAGACAATTCTGTATGTGTAAGTTTAGTTAGCATATGCTGAAATATATGGGAAGAAATCCATCAGAGAGATGCCAATATTACAATCGTGTTAAACTGAATAACCCCAACTTGTTAAAGTTACTTGCCTGAGATGGCACATCAGAAGCCTTTATCTCAGAGGAAGATTCACATATTTCCCCAAGGGAAGATGCACGGGGTGGAGCAGGCGGAGGCTCAGGCTCAGTGTCAAAGTCCAATTTGGCTACAGGAGAGTCACTGTCAAGAAAATAACTCCTCAGTAGTATAGAGACTGTTGTAATAGTATGAAAACCAGCTTAAACCTGCACATTACGTAGATCTCTCCTAAAACACATCTTGCGTGTGTATATCTGTCTATAAAATGGATATCCAAAATTAACACACTGAAAGGTCTGCCGTATTGCAAAATAAACAGATTTTACATACGTTACAATACATTAGGGCATAAGCATCTCACTGTTACTCTTGCTCTTAAAAGTACTTAAAATTTGTCGGTATCACCTACCTGGCTGGCGGTGATAGTTCAGCAATGTGTGCATCAACCACTGGCACGGTAGCAGACACTGGTGCTTGAGGGCTGAAGGTACCAGAGTGATTTACTGTAGGAATAGCTCTTCTTACCAGCCTCCCCCAAGTGGCAATATTAATATTCATTTGAGGAGCTCTGAGAAATGTTTTGCCTGTGGATATTATGAAAAAAGAAAATAGAGTGCAAGTAATTTCCTTACTTATTACCAAAAGCTATAAAAAAATCTTATTAATCAGTTTATAGTTTATGAAGAACAAACTGAATTTGTCATATTCCTTAGTAATTCCAAATTATTCATTATTAAATGCTAATACATAATAAGGAATTCTAAACCAAATAATTTCTAAATGCAATGCCAAATCCTTCATTATCAACAGCTCTATTCACAGACAAATATTAGGTCTCTGCATAAACTATCACAGATCTGTACAATTTTTAAGTTTTACAAGTTTATATTAAAAAAATCACCTTGCTGTTTTGAAAAAATTTTCTTCTGCCTCTGGAGTTTTGGTCTTCTTTCAATGACTGGATTAAAAAACGTAACCTGCAGTTCAAATAATGTGTGTTATAATTCAAGTATCAGAACAAAATGCATTTTTAAAAGTTTAAGAAAAACTTCAACTATTCTGCAATTTAATACTTGCAAGTGTGCTTGAGCATGTCAAAGAAACATTCTTACCTCTGCGAACAGAGTGCCCTGGGGTTCAAGGTAGAGACACATGCCATGTCGTTGGTTATCCAGGAAGTCTTCCAACCTCAGAAACTTCACTGCACACAGAGATCTCCAGTCACGCCAGTAAACTGAGATTTCTAATTCACGTGACTACGACAGGAAACACATACACAGGAAATTACTTATTAGTAATTGTTCTGCAAGAGTTACCTCTGTGCAATCATACGATCTAGCAACTCAAGGATCAAGAGGCAGAGCTGTTTGTTACTTTAAAAGAGTGCCAGGGTTAACTGGCCATACCCAGCAAGTTCTCACTAGGATGATCGTAGCATTTCACTTCAGTTCAGATGTGATCCCCAACGTACAAATAAAATAAAAGGGTAAAATTCCCAGAAGAGCAGAAGGAAAGATTCACAAACTGTCACCAGACTTTTTGAGTCAGTCTAACACCAGTGCTAGTTCAAGATATTTTAGCTCAAGCTCTGACAACACATTTTTACATGTGTTTATAAACCTCAACTTTACCAGTTTTCCATGTTATTTACAAGGATCAATTGCACTGCATGGCCACATAGTGACATGTTAGTACCCGCATAAACATCAGGATGCAAGACTTGATACAGTATCTCTAGAAATATACAGTTATTGTAAAATGGATGTGAAGAGGAGCCAAAAACTTTAACAAGAACTACTGCTATATCTTGCTAGTGGGATTTACATATTCTTAGGGTGTCTTACATGCTTGTTACAAAACATGAGGAATGCTGCAATGCAACACAACAGCAGCATTGCATATTACTAAGTTCAGTGAGCACAGTTTAATTCCATCGTGATGCATCAATTTACTGTCTTTATATGATAACTATAGATTTTAGAAGAAACAAAAGTTAAGAGGAAGCAACAGATAAGAACATGATGGGGTTTCGAATGTGCATTTCAAACACGGAAGGATGAGTGGTCACGCCCAGCAGCAGCCACGTCCTTTTCTGGCACCAAAAAGCATCAAATATTGATCTCCTAAACAGTGAACATAACACACACTAGGCTGGTGGGAGCTGCTACTAAACTTTGACTAGGTCTAGTCTTAATCAGAGAGCAATTAAGGCTTCAGGCCTCCACAGCTGCTAGTTTTGTTCTGCACTACTCCTAACCAGAACCTGAATTTCCCCACCTGCAGTTCTAAAACTGCTTCCTTCCTAGATGGAAGGAATCTGGCTTTTGGCTCAGAGGGGCAGGGTGAGGTGAGAGCAAATTGGGAAGGTGTGGGAGGTTTTTTTGTTGGTGGTGGGTTTTTTTCTCATTTGCTTTAAATATATACGGGAGATGACATTTAGGCTCCTAAAATATAGTTTAATTTTCAGTCTATTTTGAACATTGATTAAAAAAAAAATCTTTGTACTTTGAAATACTATGACTATCATATATCTGGAAAACAAATGCTTGATTAAACCTATGTAACAAATTCTCTTCAAAAGCTGTGAAGAAAGAAACATCAAGTCTAATTTCAAATACTTGTGTCCTCCAAGTAACATTTAAAACTCTAGGAAAGAACTATTAGTGAATTTATTTATTATTCCTGTAAATTGATCAGCTTCACATGAGAACACTTTCACAGAAGCACTGTAAAAATTCTGACATAGCTTTACCAAAGATATCTAAACTGTATCTGATACTAGAATTTACTGATAGATGATGATGATCCTAATAAAAATTCAAGCACCATCTATCACACGCTAAAAAGATGCTAAGTGTTAGATCTTGGATAAAAATATTATGTCAGTCTGTAGGCCAGAAAATGAAAAATTTGTAGAATGCCAGCCCAGCAAAGCAGCTTAACCCCAGGGAGCCCATTCTCTTAAAGACAGGAATACTTGCACATATGACATTTGAACGTAATCACAACAGGAAAAAAAAAATAAAGCAACATGAAATTAATCTAGGAATCCATTATAGCTGTCAGTGAAGTAAGGCCACATTTTTACCCTGTCTAGTTCCAGTGTAAATTTCTGATCCCAGGACTGATTGGAAATAGGTTTCCAGCTAGTTTGACCAACCACAGTGTTATCCAGCTTCAGTACAGCACAGACTTCATCTGTAAGTAAAGTACAGAAACTCAGCTTCAATCTTTAAGAGGATTTTCCACAAACAAAAAAATCTCCAGTAAGTTTCCCTTAAAAATGTAATCTCATATTTAATTGGTTCTTACGGGCATAATAGCGTGGTTGTATTTTTTTTTTTAACAACTTGACAGATGAAGAAACACGTAAGTTTGAAGCTTCAAATCAATTTACTATTTTAAATTACAGAACACAACATGCACTTTAAAATATAAATAAAAGATATACATAAAAATAAGAGAAGTATATACTGAACTGGACAAGTCATCAGTTTTCAGAAGGTTTCTACTACTCCCACTTTTACTTTTGCTGGTTCTGCTCATGAAAGATGATCTGGCTTCATTTGGACTCCAACCAGGTAGCGTAATCGATGTGGCTTTTGATCGACCAGGGACGTTTTCCAAAATATCTTGGCAGCCCATTAACCTAACTTCCAGAGTACCTAGAACAAGACAGACAATGATTTATCAAAAAATTATGTTCTTAAGGGTACAAAGTGAATGACTAATGATTGATTTATAGAAATAGCTCACATTCAGACCCCCAGAGGGTATAACAAAAATATCAGATAAAATCAAGAGAGACAGACCTAAGACAGACAAATAAACTGAAAAACATTAAAAGTCAAATATATGGGACTCAACCTTCTAGAAGGAGCAACAGTTCACCAAAATAACAAAAAAAAAGTTTTTGCTCTGTGTCTCAGAAATATCTTTGTTTTCTTCACTTAACAACCTAACTGACTTGGGCTCAAGTTGTAAGCAATGTCATTTTTTAATATGACAAATCTTGAGTTTCTTATTAAAACAATGGATCTTGCAGATGGGACAATAACATTTTTTCAGGAGTTCTATATAACTAATTAAAACTGGATAGATCGCTTCCGTAATTAAAATGAACACACTGACTATTGAGAATACAAATTTGTTTAAGATATATTCAGAAATCACAGAATCATAGAATCATTAAG
>NW_010115493.1:0-1293 GCF_000699245.1 Pterocles gutturalis
ATAAATAATAAATAAATATTTATTCTTTACCTCCTAGCATATTTTCTGGGTTGGGAAGAGGGTGAAAGGATTTATTTTCCAGATATAAGAGTTACCCATTTCTAAAAGAATGGTTGTTCTTATTTTCTCCAAAATGAGACAAAGGAAGCTGAAGAATGAAAAAAGAAATAGAAAGCTAACAGATCATGGCCAGTCAGAGGAGTTGCCAAAGGGGTATATGAAGAGATTTAAATATATGACCTATGTGTTATCCTGAAACTTATAAGGTGCCTGCATCCACCCACATGCACAGGAATACGTGATACCCATATGCATGTTTTCAGAATTGCCATTGGTTAAAACTCCCAAGCCACTAATACCGGCTACAAAAAGCAAGATATGACCATTGCTCTTGATGGAAATGACAGCAGTTCCCACCTCTGTGGCAGGCTTCATTTTACATTTAGGGGGACTCTATTTCTGCTCCTTTTGTAGTCTAACACATGCCCTTTACATGTCCCTCCAAAGAGGATCCCAGCTCCATCTCCTGGCTTATCTCTACGCTGTCGGTACCCGGTCATTTGGCACCACTTGCCAGTCATGCATCCCTCCACTGGCATGCCATTACACTTTCCTCAACCCTAAAACTGGTAGAAGAGTAGGTAGCAAGAAAAGTGAGCTGACAGGAACACACGGGATGGTGTAAGGCAAAGCATGGATGATAGAGTTTCTGAGCACTGAAGTAATACAAGCTCTGACTCTTTACACCCACTCACTTGTCAGCAGGATGAGGTCAGTCAGACTGCAGGAGCCTGTGTTAATGATTCCTAATTCCCACCACCTGCAGCTCACTAGGAATTTGCACATCTTGCAGGATACGAAGCATGTCTATGGAATACCCCCTTGGGCAGAACAGGAAGATGGTTCATTTCACAAAACAGAGTATTGGAACTCAAACGTCTACCTTTCCTGAAATAGAGATGTTCTGAATACCTAATGGATAACACTGAAAAAAAGAAAAAATAAAAAAAAATTAAAAAAAAAAAAGAAAGGACATGTAAAACAGTGAAATCTATTTGTTCTGCAAGGGACAACAATCAGCACTTAAAGCCTTGGTTCAGTCCTCAGACCTAGTTGGGAGACTACAACGGTCCCAAAGTGTTACCATGTAAAATGAACAGAAGAAAGCAAGCGAAGGATGATTTTACTCCTATTTATGACCAATACCTATCCCCAGAGGCCTTGAACCAACCTCAAATCCACCTAAGCCTTGGTGGCTCTAGGATTTCAGAGGCAGCTAGACAATAGGAAATG
>NW_010115494.1:0-4429 GCF_000699245.1 Pterocles gutturalis
CGCGCTGCCCGCACCGCTCCGCGCCACCCCCCTCCGGCTCCCCCGGGCAGGAAACTCGCCGGTTCCGTTTCTTTCCCCTCCCCGAAGCTGCCCCCCCACTCCCCGGGAGACGTGTGTCTCCCCCCCGCCCGCGATGGGTGCTGGCACGGGGGTCCCTGGGGAGGGGGTCACAACACCCCCAGCCGCCACCAGCCCCGCCGGGTTTGGTAGCGATGTGCATTTATTCGCTCGTTTTGTGGTGGCCTTTGCTCATCAGAAAAAAATATTGTCATGGGGACTCGTTCCCTAAAATATTGTCGTGGGGACTTATTCCCCAGCACCAGGAATCTTCCCTGCGCTGCCTCGGCCAGGGCTCAGCGCCACGGGCAGGGAACAAAGCCATCCTCGGCAGTGTGGGATGCTGAGGGTGGGTGGGAAGGTGCCATCCTGACCCCCTTGGAAGGTGCGTGGGGCAGAGGAAATGAAACATGGAAAGTGTTGGGGTGGTTGAGGCGGCCACAGTCTGATGGCCGTGTTCCTCCCCAGACTCACTTCTGTTCAACCCTTTGAAATGGGTTGGACATTTACTTTTGGCAACTTTGAGTGTTTCCCTGTTGTCAGGCGCTTGCCAGCTAAGCTGTGTTTCCAGCACTTTAGCTGTACCTCCGCTGACATGGCAGCTGCTGACAAGAGCCTGCTGATGATTCTGGAGATGCTGCAATGGATAGTCATTCTTTGTATCCCCGTTTCACTTTGTGCACGTTTGGTGCTGCCTGGGCATTATAAGAAATCAGAGCAGTTTTCTTGCGTTCATGTGAGCAACACCCAGCTCCTGACAACCCCCTGAGCTGCCCCCCCAGCTCAGGATTTCCACATCTTCACCCCAGCCCTAGGATTTGCCAGGTGTAACTGCGGGGTCAGGGTACCGGCATGTTCAGCAGCAGCTGGGAACAACTTCACTGGGCAGCGAGCGGGCAATGAGAAACAGCAGAGCCCGGGTCCCCGTGCTGCAATTGTGTCGAGAGAAAAATAAAGCCCTGGGAATGCTGGTCTTGCCTCTGCTCTCAGGGGCCTGCCAGGCTGCGACTGCAAGTTCAGGGCTATGAGATTGCCTTTAAATCTCAGGAAGCACAGCACCAGAGTTGTCATGTTTGATGTTTAGCATTTTGGACTTGCGTTTGCTGTTTTAGGAGTACTCAAATCTTGCATGTCCAAAAATACTGGTATTTCTCCAGCTTTTTACGATATCCTGACAGCTCTAGCCCCCTTAATCTAATTTTAGAAAACTTTGTAGGGATTTTGTATTTATAAACAGTGCTTAAATATTATTTCCCTCACCATAGCAACAGCTCCCCATAGTAGCATTCGGCATACAGTGCTAGTGCATTGGTGGATCCCTGTTTGGAGTGAGAAAGCCCTGAAGCCGGTCTCTCTCATGCTCATTTTCCTGCACCTTACAAAGGACAAGGACCGAGGCTCCTGCCTGTCCTGATTCTCTTCCCAGAGCTGGGGATGAGCCGTACTGCCAGCTGCTGCTGGAAACACGCTGGTGGCCCTGGGGTTTTCCATGACCATCACTCCCCAGGTGCTGCACCCACTCAGGCCATCCCCTTCCACGGGCATGAGTATGATGACCAGAGACCGATGCCAGGAGGAAATCAAGGGGCTCATGATAAGAATACGAGAGCAGACAGGCACCTGCATGCTTTCTGGACTTTCCAAAGAAAGAGTTTGCTCCTCTTTTTGACACCAGCCCAGAAACAGTGTGGGCACTAAGACACCTCCAAAGTCCATCTGCAAAAATCCAGGGTGCCCCACAACTTGAAGCAATCCCAGAGCTACCTGGACACATACCTCCAGGTGCTGGTGGTTGTCCCGCAATGTGCGGGACTAGCACGGATGCGTGGAGAACTTCCAAACACCAGCGATGCACATCGAGTGTCTGTGCAATAGCTGGGCTTAAAATGATGATGTTGAACCCAGGGTAATTGAGGTAATGTGGCCATAGAGGCTGTCTCATATGAAGAAAAGGAATTTGAGAGAACGGTGCAAAAAAATAAGGAATAAAATAAGGGGTGAAGGACAAATAGATGCAAAAAGCAGCGTGGAAGGACAAACAGATGCTTCTGATAATTTCAGCCAGGCATGGCCACATTTTCTGATGCTCCCTGGTATTTTAAGCATTAATCTAGAGAGATGCTGTTGGTTTGAAAGTTTACATATGATAGCTCTGTGTCTCTGACTTGTGAGTATTAAAATATTAATTAGGCTCCACGGTGTGTGTTTGTGGTCAGTTTGCCTTTCAGAGGGAAGGACTGCTGTGGCTGTGCCTCACCCTCATCAAGAAAATTTGCCTCTGTTTAAAAGGCATCGCTTTTTCCCCTGCGTAGCTCTAGGCAGGAGAGCAGAGAGGCTCCTGGTGACTTGGAGAGTCACAAAAGCTCACCTTTTAAAATTTTCATCTGAGCCCAAATGCAGTTTGAAAGCACCCAATTTCCGTGCTCTCCAGCAACAGATTTCTGTGAAGGCTTTGTATTTTCTCCCCTTGAGTTATGATTCAGAAAATCTGCCTTAACAACATAATCTGCTTGGGAATATATCTAATAAAATACCGATGTGGCTGTTAAGGTGGTATGAAGGTTACTGTTCTAATCACTCAAAAGGCAGTTGGGAGCCAAGTTACAATTCTCACAGTAACGTGGCTGCATTATATCCCCCGTACGTCTTGTGAAATGCCGTTAACATAAAGAGCAATGTATTAAGGCACATAAATTTAAAGGCAGACTAATAGAAAATACTATTTGTGTGCTTAAGCACAACAATCTGAGAGCCTGTGTCAGATTGTACTGGATCGCTTGTAAACCCGCTTGAGTGCTATGTTTTTTTTTGCAGGAGCAGGCTGCAGTGCCAGTGTGCCGCTCCGGCTGGTTCCCATCAGAGATGGAGGTCCCCTCCCCACCTGGCCGAGACTTTCCATGCTGCAAGGAAGCGCTGCTCAGGGCCGAGATGATACAAACTTTGCGGCTACCCCATGGGCCAAGTATGCACAGAGGATCGCAAGGTATGTCGCAGAGAAAGAGCTGCTGTTCCGCTCGCCGGCGGCCGCTCAGCAGCAGCGTGGCTCCGGTCAGGGCATGGCAGCAGGGTGGGAGCAGGGACAGCTGTGCCAAAGTGGGGGCTGCTGCCGCCTCTGCCCTGCCGCACGGATCCTCTTGTGGGGTTGTGGGGTGCAAGGCGCTCCAAAAAAAAAACAGAGCCGACTGGTGTGCAGAGCCGGCACAGTTACCAAAAAAATGTCCTAAGCCCCATGGGAGTGCCAGTGGAGATTTCTTATGGAGTGATTTTTGGATACCTTGATCTTAAGGGACAGAGTCTGGAATATTTGGGGGACTTTCAGAAAATGTCATGTCTCCTTGGCCATCACGTGGAAGCTTTCACAAAAGCCTTTAGACTTGATGTCCTTCTGTAGTTCAGAAGCGGTGATAAACAGCTCATGTTATAATCCCTTCTCTGGAGGAGCTTATAAACTCTGTGTGTGCAGGGCTGGTAATGCAGCCAAGGATGTGTTTATTTACCCCAGCCTTTCATTCCTTTTTGGTTTTCCTTCCAAAGCTCCATGGCAAGTCGATATAACACATAACGTAAAGGAAATGAACAAGGGCAAAAGTAACCAACTTGATGGTACTTTGTTACTTTGATGTACTTAACACCATCATGGGTACAGAGCAGTTTTAAATTGTTCAGGGGGGAAGGAGATTCTCCTTTACATAAAAATAAACAAAATCAACACAATCATCCATAAAATTCCAGATTTTAAGGGCCAAAGAGGCAACAACAGTTCAGCCTGGCCCCTGTGGGTGATGGGCCACCGACCACCTGGTACCCAGTGATTCCTGCATCAGAGCATCAGCAGGGCTCAGGCACACCTTCCCCTCAGGAGAGATGCCATCGCTGCTGTGGGTGGGTTGTTCCAGAGCTCGATGCGCCTGATGGTGAAACGTGACCCTTATTTCCTAGTCTGGAGGCGTCAAGTTTTGGCTTCCAGCCACTGGGTTTCATCATGCCTTTGCCTATCAGATTAAAGAGCTATCTACTATCTGAACTTTTTCTCCTGTGTAGGTATTAATAGATCATGATCAAGGCACCTCTTAACCTTCTCTCTGAGAAGTTAAATAGACCAAACTTCTTTATCTCGCACAGCGAAGTGGGGGTTTCTGGGCTTTTCATCATTCTTGCCAGTCTCTCCAGCCTGCTATCTGTTTGGAAATACGGACCCAGCAAGCCCAGTGAGCATCCTGGTTGCTGCAGGTGCCAGCGGCCATCGCCGGATGTCCTGGGGCCAGCTTCCCTGGGCAGGCGTCCTTCCTTCCTCTGCTTTGCTTGTTTACTGCTGGCTGTACTTAATGTGTCTTTTCTCGTGGCTGCAGGAGCTCCTGAGGGGCCGGCAGAG
>NW_010115494.1:4590-4802 GCF_000699245.1 Pterocles gutturalis
CGGGGGTCCAGCTTGTGCCAGAAAGTCATGTCTGGGGAGCCTGAAGGGACGCGATGCTGTGCCGGGGCAGTGGGGCTGGTGGAGAAGGGGGTAAGAGGATGAGCACAGAGGCTGCTCTCATCTGGGAGCTCCAGAAGCGCATGGTGGGTGCCTCGTCCTCCTGCAGCTCCCGGGTTACAAACCAGCCTTTTCATGGGGGCTGGGGAGGTCGC
>NW_010115495.1:0-861 GCF_000699245.1 Pterocles gutturalis
CGGGGGGTTGGTTTGGACGGAACGAGGGAGTCAGCGTTGTATCTCCGAATTGTGGATTTATTCTTTACCTTCGCAGCTTCTCCTTCCGAGCTGTGGGAGGGCTGCGGGCAGCCTTCGTAGCCGAGCTCTGGCCGGGCTGTGCACTGGTGGAGAGGAGAGCGGGTGCTGGCGGTGGGATTGGACGGTAGGGTCTGAAATAAATCTGCACAGGTCCACTGAGATGGTAAACTGGCTCCTCCGGATTTAGCACTTCTAAAATCTGGTGTGGTGTGTAAAGCTGGTGGCATTTTTGTGTGTGAAACTTTCATGTGAAACTAGTCCAGCTGCACAGCTGTGAGAGAGACGAATTTTATCTTCTGGGTAAGAGGAGAAACCGAGTGAAGTATGGTTGCAGTTTTCCATTCAGCATATGGTAGGTGTTGTGAGTAACTATTGAGTAAGATACAGACATCATAATTGCCTTGTTAATGTTAGGGATATCTAAGTCAATAAAAAAGTAAAATAGGGGGTATGAGTTCAGTGAGTAACTGCACAGGATAAAAGGTGATCTGGAAAAAATATTTAAGTAGACAGCAAGGATGAGGAGTGTTGTGTTGAGACATTGCAGTTTGACTTCATTGTTCTACAAATGCAAACTGATTCAGTGTAGTAACTGTTGATGCAGGTTTTTTATACTTAAACTAAAGAGACTTTATTTTAGGTGTAATTCCAGGAAGACACTTATAGACAAATGTCATTTTAAACTTTAAGAGTCTGGTAGTTTCTTTTTCTCTGGCTACAGTAATAGTGTTTCTTTTGATGGGGCCATTGTATAATCTGGTTTTGGGTTTGTATGGGGGGGGGGGGGGGGGGGGGTGTTGT
>NW_010115495.1:892-17567 GCF_000699245.1 Pterocles gutturalis
GTAAAGCTTAAAAGGGAAAATTTGGGATACCAGTACATACAGCACAGAGATTTCTTGTTTAGATGGATATTTTTATTTCACAAAATAATCCATCTTGTAAACTGAATGAATAACATCAACAAATTGACTAGAATGCAGTGTGATTTTATTTGGTAGAGTAACTAAGTGAATAAGTACAGGATGCACAGAAATCAGCAAATATGCTGAAGAATGCAGAGACTGCTTGGAAATGATGGAGTGATGCTATTGGAAGTCACAGGCCAGTGCATTCTGTCATGGAGTACTCGTTACTGTAATACACAGTAAGACTAGAAATGCGTTGAAAAATTGAGTAGAAAATAAGAAGCTCCCTGAATACTTCCCAAAAGCTCTTTTTTATGAGGTTCTCTGTATTCAGAAAGCAGTTTGTTTGTGGCAGCTGTGTCAGGAAGGCAGCAGTGATTCTGCTCAGCATACTTTTGTCCTTTTCTTGAGATATGTAGCGTTTAAGGGCAGGAAAGCTCCTCTCTATTTCAGTTTTGACAACAAAACTGTGTCACAAGTGTGACTGGGGAGGCGGTCTAGCATAGCTAGGGCAGTCAGTTATATTAGCCTAGATGTGTCTGTTGGCGTAGCTAATTATCCTGAAATGAGCCCTGATAACAGCAGGACTCTTGTGGTGGCCTGTCAGAGGTGATGTGTGTGGTGTGTCTTAGTCCTGGCCTTGATAATTGTCACAAGGCTCTGAAGCGCTGGAGTCGTGAGGTCTTTTACGACCATCAGTTCCCTCGCCTGTGGGCTGTTAGGAGGCTTTTGGGTGCCCTGCTGTTCAAAGTGCATTTGCTTAATAGAACCTACAGTGTTCCCTTCTGTTCTTTTGGGGTTGGATGAAGGATGGGTAACAGACTGTACTGTCCATCTGCCTTAACACAAATCGCAGTCCTTCAGATTGTGAAGGAGTCGCAGCAGCAGCATGGTTTACGACACGGAGACTTCCAGAGGTACAGGTTAGTAAACAGCGTGGATGGCTTGGAGTTACTAGTGTGACTTGGCTTACTTTATTTAAAATGTAAACTTACTGTAGCAGGCAACAAAACCAATCTGCCAAGCAAATACCTATTGACAGGTTGCTTCATGTGAAGCGGCCTACGCTTTCTTTATTTTTAATTTTTTTAAATTAGCTGTAGTGTGCTGTGACTGTTCCATTCAGGAGGATACAGACTGGCTCTTGTTTCTCTATTGCCCTTTGAGAGCTTGTTTGTTAACACTTCACTGATAATCACTGTACTCTTCCAGAACTGAGTTTTCAATAAATGTACATAAAGCAAGTAGACAGTAAGGACAACATCATTCTGATTTTTCAAGATCAGGAATTATTTGACGTCTTCTCACCTAGTACTCTATTAGCCACTGGTTTACAGGTAGTTTCTGAGCTACCTCTTACCCTGTGTCATATATGGCGTTCTTAGTTGTGAAAGCATTGCCTGTCACAGCCTTTATGCCTTTTTTTCTGGTTGGAGAGAGCAGTAAACAGAAACAAAGTTGTTCTTTGGCCAAACTGACTGTGGTTGTCTTTTCTTTAGGGGTTATTGCTCCCGTAGGCTAAGGCGGCTCCGAAAAACTCTCAACTTCAAGATGGGAAACAGGCACAAGTTCACTGGGAAGAAAGTAACTGAAGAGATTCTCTCAGACAACAGGTATAGTCACTGGATGGAGTGGAGCATTCCGTACATTAGTGAATAGTTTCTTTAATTTGAGTAATTTATTTTCCTGTGCGTTTGATGGGAAACTGCTCTGTCCAATAGAGTCAGAAATTTTTCAGGGGTGTGTGTTATTCGTAATAAAAGATTAAAGTTTAGGCTGCAGTGCAGGCGGAAGAGGCACTGCTCAGATCCTGCTTCATCATGTGAACAAGTGGGAGAAGAGGGAGCAGCAACAACCAGTTCCTTCTCTTCATTCATAGTTGTTAAAATGGGTTCTTTCTGTATTCAGTAAATTGCTTTGATATTAAAGAGGAAATGCTTATTCAGATGTGTTGCAAGGTGGATGCATGAATAGTGATCCTGGTCTCATTTCCTGGGTTTTAGAAACACTTGAAGTGTCTGCTGTCTTGTCTTGTGGGGAGAAGAAAACATGATGCTGTATTCACAGATGCATTATAGCATTAGCTGGTAGGAAAACAGACATGTTTACCCGTATTCAACCAGTTTGAAGAGTGACCTAAAATCATAAATCCCTTTGTCTTCACAATGTCTGTGGTGTTACAGAGCAATACCAAATTCTCTTCCTTGGTTGGGTGATTACACTTCTGTAGTGAGAAATACAGTATAAAACAGAGTGTGCTTAGAACGTTAAGAAATAAAAGCATCTACCTTTTACTAACCGAGCTGAGATTTTGTTACTGAACTTTGCAGATCATAATGCAAAGAACTGGTGGTGATGTGGTAGTATTTGTTTGAATGTCGTCACTTTTTCATTCGTCTTTGTCTGCCCCACAGGTATTTGCTGTTGATTCTGATGGATGCAGAGAGAGCCTGGAGTTATGCCATGCAGCTGAAACAGGAAGCCAACACAGAGCCTCGCAAACGGTTTCACTTGCTGTCTCGCCTGCGCAAAGCTGTGAAACATGCCGAGGAGCTGGAGCGACTGTGTGAAAGTAACCGAGTGGATGCCAAAACAAAGCTGGAAGCTCAGGTAACTACTCCTGTTTTCATCTTGTTTTACAGCAAAAACCGAGCAAGAAATCTTTGGATTTTGGGTGAAGATATTAATCTCATCTAGCAATAGATAATAAAAACTGACCGATCTCAAACTGGATAATGTCTCCCATTGAGTAGCTTGGACTACTTGAAATAACCAGTGGCACCAGCCAAGACGAGGACCTGGCATTTAAAAGTTCAAGTGTATCAAGTGATTGTCCTTGCTTTATTTACTTTTAATAAAAGTAAAAAGAATTGAGAGAGGCTAACTCCATGCAACACAGCGTAATAAACTGTGCTTGTCTGTTGAGTTATCTGTTTGTTTAATGTCCTAAAGTAGCCACCTAGAACACAAGCCTTGTGGCTCTGGCTCCTGGAACACAGAAAGCAACTGTGTTGTGACACCAGCCTCTGAACAAGGGGCTGCAGTGGCACTTGGTTAATTTAAACTGCCATTTTGTAGCTTATTGCTGGGGGAAAAAAAAAGTTTAGTGACAGCAGTAGGCCATGTTGATTGCATAACAATCAAGAAACATCTTTGCTTTCATCTCCTTTGAAATGTGACAATGTCAGTTAAAAGAAAAAAAAAATGTGGGTAGCTAGTAAGCCATAATCCAAATTAGTTGTCTTCTGTGGGAAGACCAAATGAAAAGGGCAAAGCTTAGTCACTTACTGTAGGTGTCACAGCAGCCTTCATACTAAAGGTTGTACAAACTAGGCTGCTGGTCTCGCGGAAATTAACTTGCCCTTGTGCTGTCTGCAGGCGTACATGGCGTATCTCACAGGGATGCTTCGTTTTGAACACCAGGAGTGGAAGGCAGCAATGGAGGCTTTCAACAAATGCAAGTGAGTTCTCCCACTTCACCAGCTTCGTTTAATAAATAGTATTGGATCAGTCTAGCAAGTTTAGATACTCTTTGTACAGCTGCTGTGCGAGTTGTTTAGTTAATTGTGCGGTTAATTAACTGGGAGGTACTACCCAAGAGGCAGCATTCTCCAGAGCAGAGAGACAAACTCTTCCCTTAAGACAGCGTCTCACAAAATGACACACACCGCAGAGTTAATACGTATTCTTTGCTGTAGGACCATATATGAGAAACTGGCCAATGCTTTCACAGAAGAACAAGCTGTGCTGTATAACCAGCGTGTGGAAGAGATCTCGCCCAACATTCGCTACTGTGCCTATAATATTGGTAAGGAAGGGGGAGTACCTGATCTTCAACAAAGAACAAGACTTGTTCACAGTAAAGGAGTATTGACTTGATAGGTAAATACTGGTCCAAGTGACATGGGAATGAGTCTAATATTTTGGGCAAATTCTGCACGCATTCTGGGTCAGTTTAGCAGTGGAGAAATATACTCACTTTGCAAGAGTGCATGTGGTTTTGTGTAAAAAGGCAAAATACCAGTTTGCAGTAGTTTGCTTATGAAGCCAGCATGAAATTGCAAATTCATCCCCTTTGTCCCCTAATAACCAGTGTAAAACCTGTTTGTTATCTTTTCTGTATTAAAATAATTTGTGAACTCAGATAGAAATGTAATCTTGATTTGTTAATTCTCTCAGGTGACCAGTCTGCTATGAATGAGTTGATGCAGATGAGACTGAGGTCTGGTGGCACTGAAGGTCTTCTTGCAGAAAAATTAGAGGTAACTTATTGCATTTTTCAAGTTGAGACATGAGAGGTATCTCTGTTGACCACAAATATTGCTGTAGCACACCATTCAAGAGCCAAAACCTATCGGGAGAGAGCAGGCAAGCCTCGGGGTCTGTGGGAAACCCCACTTTCCTAAAAAGCCCTTTGATTTTAAAATAGTCAAATCTAATGTGAATTTCACAGAATCACAGAATGTTAGAGATTGGAAGGGACCTCGAAAGATCATCTAGTCCAATCCCCCTGCCGGAGCAGGAACACCGGGATCAGCTCACACAGGAACGCATCCAGGCGGGCTTTGAATGTCTCCAGAGAAGGAGACTCCACAACCTCTCTGGGCAGCCTGTTCCAGTGCTCTGAATTTGACTGGTTCAGTTTTGGATACCCTAAGGTTCAAGCTCGTAAGTGCGGTCTGTTCTCTACAGGCACTGATTACCCAGACTCGAGCAAAGCAGGCAGCCACGATGAGCGAGGTGGAGTGGAGAGGAAGAACTGTTCCGGTGAAGATAGACAAAGTGAGGATCTTCTTGTTGGGGCTGGCCGACAACGAAGCAGCAATTGCTCAGGTAACCCAAAAGCCATCTCTGGTGCTGCTGTTCTAAGTGACCTCTTTCCTTCCGTGTGCGAGATAATACATGATACCTGTACTAAAAACTTTTAAATAAGATTTTTTTCTCAAACTTGGGATTGGAAGGCTAAAAGTAAAAGGGGGAATATTGACTATAACTCAAAACTGAAGTGTCAGTTGAGGATAGCTCCCACAGTCTACCAAGTGATAGTTTGGGAGATCTGTTCTGCTAAAGCAGGGAATATTACTGCTCTTTTGAACGGTCTGTTCTAACCAGAAGTGCTACCTTTCAGTGGCAGGGTGATAAGCATTGTTATTTGTAATTCACTTGGAAGTGAAGGTTGCAATTTTAAGAGTAACTGGTTTTGAATTACTGTTCTAATTTCTTTAAGTATCTTACTCAAATGCTCCAACTTCAGAGCAACCAAAAGAAAAAAGATCTGTATCAGTGACCATTTTTCAGCAACAAAAGGCAATTTGACAAATGAAGCAGGTGCTCTGAGATTTATAGCATTCTCTTCTTGACTTATGCAAAACCTGAAGAGCAAGGAGAAGATTACTAAATGTCAGGATGTAAATTAATTTCAAGTGTTCTGAAATGCTCGCAGTGGCACACACTATGCATGTCTTTAGTATTGCAGCTAGGTTTTCCACATGGAACTTTTTCCTTGGAAATGGTGCCCAGATGGCATATTCCGCTTCCCAGCGGCTGTAGAGCACCCTTGCTGTTTGAAAAGGCAGTGAAAGGATCTTCAGGAACAGTTGTTGCCTCTAAAGATGGGTGTTTTGCAGCATCGGAGGAGAATAATGAGAATAAATGGCAAATGAAAACCCTGCAAAAGTGTAAGGCAACTGGGCAGGAGCAGGAGACAGTGTTGAGAAGACAGTGTGAGTAGGATAAACTGGCTGGGTAGGAAATGTTACTGTGAACCAGTCTTGTTGTAATGTCATGAATTGTATGTTGCTGAATTTATTTTTGCAGGTAGTATGGCAGTGTGGCCAGCAGGTGGAAGTGCAGCTGAGTTCAGTGTGCCCTCTAATTTCTGTCCTGCCAGCCTAGCAGTTGGACCTTTTCAGTTTAGTTGCCCTCTTTGTTCCATAAAGCTGTGTCAGAACAGTGAACTGAATTTATTTTCATCTTGCTTTATGTTCCTTGGAAGCTCTGACTAAACAGAGGAGTTTTGTGGTACCGGATTGCAGCTAGTGATGGTGAGAGCTGAGTGCGCAGCAGCAGTATTGACATTCCCAGAGGGCTAAAACGTGGCCTTTTGAAAGCAGTTCTGCAGGTGCTGTGTCAGCTGTGATGGGCAGTCCAGCTCCAGCTGATGGTGGTTCCTGGGATCTCTGGCACCTTTCTGCAGGTCTCCACAAGTTGAAAGCCTAGTGTAACAGCAGTGCTCTTCAGGGTTTTAAGAGAAGCAAACACAAATGTGTGTTTTGTAGAAAAATGGAGATTCTCAGCACAATTATGTATTGCCTTTTGTGTTGTATTGGTAATGGGAGAAACAGAACAAATAAGCCAAACTGAAATACGAACCCAAGTTTAAAATGACTTGTGTCAGCCCTGTTGTAGACTCGAATGCATGACTTCAAGGGCCCGTTGACTCCAGCCAGGTAGAAGCGAGAAGGCTAAAAGACAGAGTGACGGAAGTGTGCTCCTGGCTGGTGTTACCTCAAGGATATTGTGGTTGTCTCTGGTAACTAGGGCTGTAGCAAAAATGGGTGGTAATAACTTTCAGAAATGATACACAATATTTTAGAACAAATGAAAAATCAGAAGTGAGTGCTTTTGGGCTTTCAGAAGTGGGTTCAGGGGGATCAGTTCCCTGGATCCCTTTACAACTGAACCTGTGCTGTTGTATCAGGGCATTTGAATCACCAGCTGTAGCACTTGCATCTCAGTTTTATGATCTGAAATCTCCCAAACTGGAACATATGTGTATTTATACACAGAATCAGTTTCACCTTAGGAGTTTTTGCTTAGAAAGGAAAGCCTTTGTTTCATTGCACGGCCCAGCCCTCTCCCTGTTTGTGCTTGACTGATGATCTAGCTATGTCTGTTTTCATTTTTGTGTATACGGTGAAATTGCAGCGCTCCTCTGGGCGAGGTTGAGAATGCTGTCGGACTTGTCTCTGGTTATTCTCAGTAGTTAGTCTTAAAAATTCTTGCAGCAAATATAAAAAAAAAAACAACCCCAAACCAAAACCACCACAAACCAAAAACCAAACCCAAAAAATTGCCTTTATCTCAGGTCAAAATACCTAAGGCTTTGTGAAGGAGTGAAAATTATGTTCTTTAATGGGTTTGCAAACCTGAAAAAAGGCGAGGCAGAGACTGTAGAGCTCTACTGACGATAAACAAGTGAGCATGTTTTTAGAGAGTTTTTTATTCATTTGGACAATTGCAGATTTGTTGCAGCAAAGTTCATCTTGTGCTGTTACGTGACATGGAAGTGGTCTAACGCAGTGGTGATACACTGTCATCTCTCATTCGAATGCTAAGGTTGAGGTTTGTTTCTGGGCGGTTTTCTCATACTGAATCAGCGAGAGTCTTGCGATCCCCAGCTGGTTTCCTTCTCTGTCACCTGAACGGAAGTTGAATTTGGTTCGGGGTGCAATTTTTTTAAGTGGGTACATGATATGCCACTCCATTAGGCAGAGATCAGGCTCCAACTTGTTTTTTAAAAGTTGTTGTGAAATTTTGGTTTTGGGGCAGAAGGCCAAAAGCTGCTTCATTTTTTGACAAAACTTATGGTGACAGCAGAAAAGCACTCCGTCGTTCCTGCTACTAAAATACAGGGTTACTTTAAAAAATGCTTCAAATAAGAAAATTATTGCCGCAGTGAGCATTACTAGAGTGGGAGTGTAGAAAAGGTAATCATCTCCATGTTCTTACCACATGAGAAAAGTTAAATCAGCATAACAAGAGCAGTCTAAATTGGTAGTTTGCCAGCTCAGTAGTGCTCAGCTCCTCTGTTGCTGGGCCTTTCCCACAGTGCAGTCCAACCTCAGCTGTTCCTGGAGCAATGTGGGTGCCATCCTGGAAGGGAGGGCAGTTGCTGGGAAGGTAGCTGTTGCAGGGATGAGGCGATCAGAGCTGTGCGTGCTAGGCCTTCAGTGCTGCTAAGTTCTCAGCACTGACCACATTCCCTGTGATTTCTGGCGCTTTGCCCCCTAGAACGTATTGCAGACAGGTACAGGTTGGAGTTCAGGCTACCCATGGATCTTAAAGTCATAACTTGGGAGAAACTTGTTTAATCTCCCCAGTTAATTGTTGCATTGTGGGATGCAAAATACAAAAGTTTCTAATAGAAACTTGTCTTAACTTTCCTTTGCTATTAGGCAGAAAATGAGGAGACAAAAGAACGTTTGTTTGAATCTTTACTCAGTGAGTGTCGAGATGCCATCCAGGCTGTTCGGGAAGATCTGAAACCAGACCAGGTAAGAGCAAACATGAGTATTTCTACTTTCAGGAACATAATGTTTCTTTGGGACTGATTTGTTCTTGTTAAACTTGCTTAAGAATAAAAGTGGTTGGGATTTCTTTAATGAAAAGCTGTGAAAGTCTATCACCTTTGATTTTATTATCTTCAGAACTGGAGAGGGTGACTAGTAGTGTAGAAGCCCTCATTCTTTTGCCCAGAAGTCTCATAACTTCCCTGGTTTACCCAAACCTTGAGTTGTTTCTCATGTTTTCTTCCCTCAGCTGCCAGTCTTAAGTAAATCATACAGTGTTTTGTCCCCAATTTCCACAGAAACAGCGGGAACACTCTCTGGAAAATGATTCTGGGAAGGTGTCCAACATCCAGTACTTACACAGGTAATAGGCAAACATTGCTGCCTGTACTAGTGTGAAAAAGTCATGCTCTTGTGTCGAGATTTTATTTTTGTTTAGTTTTGTTTTATGGGGTTTTTGTTCTGGACCTCTCAGATCTCAAAGGATGACTGTACAGATAAGGATCTGATTCACGCAGCTTTGAGAACATTCTACTTAAGACTCTCATGTTGACCTTTCAGATGTTTTTTTCCTCTACTAGTATCAGCTTAGGCTGGGGGGGGGGAGTTTTTTTCAGAACAAAGAGTAATGTCTGAGTAGTTCTGACAGTCTGATAAAGGTATTTTATCTTTTATCTTTTTAGCTATTTGACTTACATCAAGCTGTCAACAGCCATCAAGCGCAATGAGAGCATGGCGAAGTCTCTGCAGAAGGCACTGCTGCAGCAGCAGCGGTCAGAAGAGGATGGCAAGCGCACACCACGGCCTCAGGACCTGATCCGTCTCTATGATATAATTTTGCAGGTAATGCTGGGAAAACAATCTGAGTCTTTGTAATAATTGGAGAACCTTGGTACAAAAAGTTATTGTAGAAAATACAGCGGTGCAGGTGAACTTTCTGTGAAGTCTGAAGAGCAGCTGAGGATCTACAATTGCCTTCTTGAAGATGTTTGACATCTGCATGAAACAAACAGAAACCCCCTTCTAGCTGTGAACAGAACATGCTGCTAGAATGGGTGCCCTTGGTTGTGCACTCTAATGCATTTTTTTAAATAGCTTTTCTGTTTTATGCAGCAGTCTGATAGCTGCCTTAGTTTCTACTGGCCAGAGAAAGTGGCAGCTAAAAATACTCGTACTTGTTCTTCATAAGCAGTTTCTCAGTTTCTCATATAAATTTTCAATTAACTGTGGGAGCCTGTAGCTGAAGCTGTTGTGAATGGAAAAGGGAAATGCCTTATGAGATAATTCCTGCATGTGAAATCTGAGGAGTCTTTGTCCTAATTCCTGTTTGTGTCAGGAGATCTGTCCTGAGGGCAAACTTGCACAAGTTTCAGTGAGTGTCCTTCACAAGGTTAGCATACTGATAATGAGAAAACTGGAAACTATTTCCATGGGAGCGTACTGTTGACTTGGTAAAGGGACAGCTTTCTCTTATTCTGGTAGATTCCAGAGGAAAACAGCACCTGCATTTGTTACTCTGACTCTCTTTTGCACAGAACCTGGTGGAACTGAGACAGCTTCCTGGCCTAGAAGAGGATAAGAACTTCCAAAAAGAGATTGGATTGAAGACGCTTGTGTACAAAGCTTACAGGTGACTGAGAAACAGCCAGGTTTCCTTTAGCAGGCATTATATCTTCAAAGTTCATTATTCCAAAGCTCAGTGTGCTATACAGGGCTTTGGTGGAGTTTTTTCTGCCCTTTTGTGAAATGAAGACTGGATGCTAAGGGGAGACTGGCCGGTGCTGTGTAATAGTCTCTGCTGTTATCAGTCATTTGAGTTGGGAAGAGGGATGGATAACAAACATGAAAAGGATCCACTCTTTACTGTTGCAGGTGTTTCTTCATTGCACAGTCCTATGTCCTGGTAAAGAAATGGAGTGAAGCTCTTGTTTTATATGAGAGAGTGCTGAAATACGCTCGCGAAGTTCAGTCAGGAGCTGGAGCTCATACAAACAGCTTGAAGGTAGGAATCGAGTCCTGTGTGTAGAAGGGAGCTGGAGTTGATGGAAAAGCTCTGTCCCTGTATTAATCGTCAATTAGATGCCAGACCGTTACAATTCAAGACGGATCTTTAAGTGGGAGAAGAGTAGTACACGTGTGACTTTTTGACACGTTATAGTAGGGACTTTCTTGTGACATGGAAACACCTCAACTGGCCCCTTGCTTTGAGGGCAGGGCAGACTTACTGTAACAACTCCATAACAATTCACCAAGTTTTCTCACATCTTTTTCTGTTATGCTATTTCTGTAGTGCTTAAAGGACTGGACTGTAGCTTTTCCTTTTCTGGGAAGGTTTATCAGCACAAGGACTTAATTTCTTAGTTCTTACTTTGTCAGGTTTTTCCTTTGCCCTACCTCTTAAACTCTGGCACATTTGAGGCTCTCAAATAATTTTCTTTAATGACCTAGGAGCTACCTGATGTTCAGGATCTGATCACACAAGTCAATGCAGAGAAATACTCCTTGCAAGCAGCAGCTATATTAGGTGAGTTTCACAAGTATACTAAGGTTCTAATGTTTCTTGAATAATGCCCCTGCAGCTATTTCATTCCTTTTACTTAATTTCTGAAGTTCCAAGTATTTTTCCACTTCCCTCTGATCTGTGTAGGCTCTGGAAAATGTTTTCCCCCTCCCCCAGTTCTAGCTGCCTCTAGCCGTGTGTAGTGCAGCTAGGCAAGCAGTGACTAGACATTTGGGATCCTGCTCCCTGCCCAGAGAGGCGAAAGTGCTTCGTGAGGATGTGCCCCTATTTTGGTAACTTGCACAAACACCCTGTTTAGTGTTTAATTTTTTTGTTGCAAGCAATTTGGCATTCCTCATCCCAGGTTTGCCTACCTGGGAGAACTACTGAAAAAGGGGAGAGCAGTGATGTTCTGCTCTTTCGCAGTGTCAAGCAGGGTAGGGGAACTTTGGGGGAATGGATGAACTTTGTGATTTCTTGGGCTGCTGTTTATGCTGTGCCTGCTGCTGGAAGCCCAAGGTAAGTAATAGATTATTTTGTCTTTTATTGCTTTAATGTTGCATTAACAGACCCCGCTGGGGTCTTCTCATTATCTGCTGCTTTGTGCTTAACTCAAAATCTTGGCTTCTTTCAGGAGCTTCTCACAACCATGCGAAGGAGAAGCTCTCCATCACTGAGAGCTGTGTTGGCTGTAGATGAGTATGTGTGGTCCTGTTAGTATAGAAAGCAAATTGATTCTGCTGAAAATAGTCTTGTGTATCCCAGAAGGAAAGGCTCATAGCTAAGCTAAGAGGACAGCTGACAGACGTGCCAAGTTGTAGCTTGTTATTCTTACCACTTTTTCTTCGATTTTGCAGATGCAAATGATAGCCATGAGCCAGAGTCTCCATCTCAGGTCAAGGATGGCAAGGTAAGAGCTGAGAGCTCAGGCAAATTCCGGTAGTGTTCTTAATGAATATTACTCTTAACCTGTTAGCTGAGTGTCTCTTACAACTCAAGAAATGTCATGCTGATTGGAGTTTTATCATGACTGGTGTATTTAAGACATTTTATTGGGCTTGTTTTCCTTCTGCAAGTCCTGAAGGTGCCCAACAGAGTGTGGTTCCTTGGGTAGGAGCTAGGCAGCTGCTTGCAGCTTCTAGTGTGGCATCTTCTCTTTTTTTTCTTTTTTTTTTTTTTTTTTTTCTTCAATTTAGCTTGCTCCCTGAACGTGGGAGGGTTTTCCAGGGGTTCGAACCATTTTCAAAGGCCCAACATGTCACATAAGGGAACTTCAGCTTCTGTTGTCTCAGTTGCTGCTTAATCCCATTTGCTTTGTTTAGCAATCCCTTGTTAGCTTTGATTTGACATGTCTTTAATTTGTGTTTTTTGCACTGGTCTCTTGCAGCCACTCTCTGAACGGTTTGAGACTTTCTGTCTGGATCCTTCTCTTGTCAGCAAGCAAGTCAGCCTCGTGCACTTCCCTCCAGGCTTCCAGCCCATTCCATGCAAACCCTTGTTCTTTGACCTGGCCCTTAATCACGTTGCTTTCCCACCTCTGGAGGACAAGGTGGAGCAGAAGGCCAAGAGTGGTCTCACAGGATACATAAAGGGCATTTTTGGATTCAAAAGTTAACCAGGACCCCCTGAGGAACAGAGGTTTTATTCTGTATTGAAGGAAAAGCTCCAAGAGTGTCTAGGACACAAATATCTGCACCTGAAACTGTCAGAGGGAGGTTTTACCATCTTCTTCCCCGTCTTCTGTGTATATGTCTGTGCACTTACATTCTCTCCCAGTGTATTAAAGACAAACAGTCTATTCAAACTATAAATAGCTGAAAATAATCTGGAGCACAGAAATTCCATTCTGCTTGGAGAAGCTGGAGCTTGCTTTGTGACCAGTGGCCCGTTCAGGGCCAGTGCACATCTGCGTACCATGGGCCAGCGCATAGGTATAATTTGATTCCTCCTCTGCCCCATTATTTGATACTTTAATTTGGTATTTGGTCTAGAAATCTGGGTGTGATGGGGAAACAGAGGCCAAAGGTAGATGCAGAACTAAACCAGAAAGGTGAGGGTTGTCTGTGCGAAGGCTGTGAAACAGTAGCCAAGGGGGCTGACTTCTCCTTCCCTTTTGACTCCCAGAAATCTCTGTATTTTTTTAAAAATTTAACATTCAGAAATGACAAAGTAGAGCCTCTCTCCTTCCTGATCAGGATGGCAAATACCTTACCAAATGTTAATGGTTACCCCGGGTGTGGTGGAGCATAACCTGAATTTGTACTCTGGGCCGATAGGATCCTTCTCTGTTGATAACCGTTTTGTTGAATACCTGAGAACAGTATAGAACCTAGTCCTGCAAGGCTTCTTCTGGGAAACTAGCTTCACGGGTGGCTTTAGAAATAGTAACTTGCTCTCCGTGGGAAGTTGGGTCTCAATGTTTGTTTTGTCTCTGATCTAAACCTTGCGTGAAAACAAGATGATATTTTTCTGGAGTTCACCTGTTGCTTTCTTGGTTTTTCCTTAGTCGGTAGATACACCTGAAATGGGGAATAAGCAGCAGGAGACCAGTAAGTTCTTGAGTGATCTTCTCTGTCATGCCAGACAGCTTTTTTTATAAAGCACCCAGGTGCTATGGTGATAGGCACTTCAAAAATGCAGGTAATTTCATAATTGTGATCATTTAAACAGGAAAAAAACCCCCACAGCACATGGGCAGAACTGTTCCTAAATAAAGCATTTGGAAGTTTCCACCAGCGATGTTTGGGTTTTCACTCAGTCTGTAGCTGGAAGGTGAAACAGCACATCGTTCTCGCTGCCTGAACTCTTCTGCACCAGTTGTCTTGACTTTGTGTTTCTCCATTTTTAGGCATTGGAGTTAATAGGGGTGGAAACAGAAGAACTTTTTTAAATGATCGAATTGTTGTTGTCATGGGAATTTTCCGTGCAAGGTTCATGTCAGATGGATGAGGGGAATTAACAGTTCCCATTATTTTAATATGAATGTTTGCTGCTTTGTTCCAAGTTGATCTGATTTGTGAGTTCTCAAAGCAGCTTTCAAGAGGACTCTGGGCTCAGAAAGAGGTAAGAGAAGAAGGAGGAGGTTCTTTGTGTTTATCTTCTGCAACATGGAAACAAAATGGGAATTTCTGGTATTCTAGCTAATTCCGTTTGCCTCTGGATGCCAGGGGGATTTTACAAGAGAAAGGGAAAGTGTAGAGCTGAAAGAAACATCGAACACTATTGTTTAATCAGGTGACAATTTATAGAAAACATGGTCTTGTACAGCAGATGTCTCTTCCCCATAAAGCCCGTTTCCTTTCAGACAAGGAAAGGTGGTGTGGTGACTGGCGCAGGCATCAGCTGGTTACCTGCTTCACGGTCCCTCTTTCTGTGTACGTTAATCTGAGCTGCTCTCGCCTTTTCTGCTTTTCTATCAAATCAGTTGAAGAACTGTTCTCCTGTTTGGTTGCCAACCAAACTCCTGCTTTCATACCACAGATCTATGTGGTGCCTGGATTGATTCCAGTGAACTTTGTACTGCAGCCACTTTCTACTCGGTTACTGTTACAAAAGCTAAGAGCAATTGTCCTCTTTATGTCAAACAACCTTTGACAGATAACTGATTAGTTGGACGCAGATAAGAAATCTGAAAACAATACGGTTTTATTCCTGACCTCTGAGGCGCGTAGTTTGTGCCGAGCATTGAGAACACCAAGCACTCTGCCTCCGAAGTGTTCAGACGGTCAAGGTCACACCATCACCTGGGGCTGCTTAATCCCTGGAGAATGGCCAGTCAGTCCTGGAGAGGATCTTCTGCCTGAAGGCTGGGATGATGGACATGCCCTGCTCTCAGAGGTAACTTGGCTTGTCTGTGTCGGTGCAGTGTTAGTGGAAAGTGGGCAGAGTAGGGTTTGTAAGCTGTGCTGTGACTTTAAGGAATGAGGGAGGCACTGATGAGGCACTAGGAAAAAGTCTTAAAATGTAAAAAAAGAGAAAAAAAATACTGTTATTCAAGTCATTTGTATGATGAAAACCAGACTCTCAGAGTTTACGGAGGCTTTTAGCCCTGCAGTGGAGCTGGGAAGGGCAGAGGTTCGGTTCGGACAGCAGCAGTTCCGAGGGAACGGCCCAGGCAAGTGAAGTGTCTGGTGCGACATCGAGATTCCCCTGGAGCTGCCAAGTGTTTGTGCCTGAAGCGGCCGGAGCGAGCTGTGGAGCCCAGGTTTATAGTGCTTGGAAACCTGCTTCCTTGTTGCGCTGTCCTTTCATCAGGCTGCACTGTTTGCTTTCAGGTGTTTGCTCTCTTTCCATGAATTAGTTGGTAAGTAGGCCACACGATTGCCCTCCAACAGGAAGCTCCAGCAGAACGGTCAAGATTATTGCTTTCAATCAACTCCTGTGGAATATCTTTGGGCTTCGCACTGGAATTTTAATTACAGGCTGAGCGAGCTGTGCCTGGTAGCATTGCATCAATTAAAATAGGAATGAGAGGTACAGCCCTCGGCGGCCCCACCATCAGCGATATGCCCGTGTCTTGGGCGACGTTCACTTCTGGTCGTGCCCTCCGAGGGCTCTCGTGACAGTGTGGGTCTTGAGGGACTAATGGGACATAGGAGAAATGATGAGCGTGAGACCAATCTGGCCGTTTACAGAGAGAAGTGAGAGGTGACACATGGGATAGCAATGGGCTCCTCTGGGGGCTCCCAAATAACCGTCTCTGCCCCCTTTACATTGGGGGTATTGAAATGGAAGGTGGTGTGTTACTAGAGAAAATCATTGCTGTCTGATCCCAGCTGCTTCAAGCAGGCAGCACCCCCGCTGAGCCCTGGCGAGTTCTCCGGGGCCGCTGTGGCTGCGTTACCTCGAGGAGCTTGTTGCAGGTGGGGCTGGCAGCCAGCACCGCGCACGCCAGGCAGCGAGGGGCTGCAGCCCCTGCTTGTGGGTGTGGGAAGTCCTTGTCCAGCTGCAGTGGCAGCGAGTGGAACTAATTCTTGGGAGAAGATTCATCTGCTGAGAGATGTCTGTGCTCCCCTTGTCAACGGCCCCATTAGAGCTACGAGCACAAGTGGTGGTTGGCTCGGGGTGTAAGCTGGGAGTTTGCTCGCTTGCAGGAGCGATTTGATGTGATCTTGCTTGTCTATGGCTGCTCCTCCTTTTCTTCAGGACGGGATTGCTATTGGTAAGCACAGGGACAGCTGGTGGTAGGTTTGTCGGCCAAAGAGGAGCCCTTTCTGATCCATCCGGGGGGGAAGAATGCGTGGCGGGTGCCCCGGTGTATGATAGGAAGCTCCAAGCGGGAGGAGATAAATGGGATAGGAAGCAGGCAGGGATCCTGAAAGCTGCTTGCCCCAGGTGGGCTAGCAGCAGCCGGTGGGCTCTGAGCTTTCCTGGGGCTCAGGCAGGGGCAGCAGCAGCTCTCGGTGGCTTCTCTTCCCTGCTCTGGCCCAAGGAGATGCTGGGCAGTGCTGCCGCTGCCTCTCCAGCCTGGCTCGAAAACCCGCATCGCTGCTCAAGTCCCTTGGCTTCCCGGGACCTGCCCCGGCACTGGGGGGGTTTGGCATGGAGCGACTCTGTGCTCCGGGAGCTGATCCCGCAGCGGTTCGGAGGGACACACCTCCAGCAAAGGTTCGTGCTGGGCTCTGGCTTCTCGGGCTCATCCAAGCCATGCCGGGGGTGAGCAGGTTTGTGAAATGCAGCCGCTCCCTGACCCGCTCCCTTGGGTGAGGTCTCCTTGGCCCGAGCTGCTGTTCTGTCTGAGGAGAGGCTGCTCCCTTGCTGTCCTGCTGCAAACTCACCCGAACGGCCGGTCAGGTAACTGCTGCTGTTGCTGCGAAAATCC
>NW_010115495.1:17896-21980 GCF_000699245.1 Pterocles gutturalis
CCACCGCGTCCCCAGCCCTTCTCCGGGCTGCTGCCAGTAACCTGGGGTGAAAACCTTCCCACCTCTGGCCTACAAAGCAGCGATGTCTCAGAGGGGGGAGGTTTAAAACCCCTTTCAAAGGGTATAGTTTGCATGTCTGTTGTGTGCACGTGGCCTTGAGCGCAGCTTTCATGTTCCCCAGTGCCATCAAATCCAAATTCAGACCCAGGTCCTGGCGTGTAGTTTGCATTTTGAGGCACTGCCTTGCTGTGATCTTTGGCAAACTCCTCCACTGCTGAGCACCCGTAGTGGTGGGGTTATTAAAGTGAAAATTCTTGCTCTGGAAATAGTCTTGCCCCTCCCCTGCAGAGCGGGGGGACAGTGCTGTCCGTGCACAGACACGGCAGCTCGCCCGAGGCTCTCACGCTGTGCAGGAGGATTAGTGACTCTCATCCCCAGCCCGTGGTCAGTCCAGGGAGCGATGCCGTGCCTGTGGTGCCCGAATGACTAAAGAGCAGCTTCAAAGCCTCTCAATTACCTTCAGCGCTTGTTTTTTTTTTTTTTTTCCACAGAAGCGGGAGAACGTCTAATTTTCTCAGAGCATCAAATTAAGTCGGGGCAGGCAAAGTCTGGCCGCACGGAATTAGTTGTGGCAGATGCATTCATCCCTCTCTGGTCCCTGCCTGTGACACAGAACCACTCGACGCCAAAGCAGGCAAGAGCTCAAAAAGGGAGCTTTGCAGGAGATTCGCATGCCATGTGAAGAGCCCTCGGCACTGGGGACCGAGCTCGGGATGCTCGTGGCTGCTGCAGCCTCCGTCCCCGTGCACGGGCTGGCTCCGCGCCGCTGAAGGTTCGCAGGGGCTGTCGCCACTCCCTGCCTCCTGCTCCCGCCTTGCTCTCCCAGGAGGGAATTTTCTCTTTTCCTCTAGCCCTGTGCTGCAAGCAGAGCCCTGGGATGGGCTCGGTTTGGTTGGGAGGGAGTCTGAAAGCACGGTCCCTCCTCGCTGCTGGTCTGTGCCCCTCAGGTCCTGCCAGATGGGATGCTCCAGCCCCGACCCTCTCTTCCCCACGCCTTCTCCTGCAGCCAGCTCTTCGTACTGGGGCCGGGGGTTTTTCTCCCTGGCAGGAGCTCCTCCGAGCTGGTCCAGGTGTGTTTCAGCTGCCCACCACCTGCAGCGCAGCATCCTGCAGGTGTTTTTGCACGTTATAGGGTCTTTGCGCCACACTTGAGCGCAGAGGCACAGAGGAGAGCAAACCTCTCCTTGCACTTCCCTTTCCACCATCCCAACACGGGCCGGTTGCCTGGCGCTTTAGCCCAGCCTCTGCAGGGGATGGTCCCTTCTCCAGGGCGCTGTCGTTTGAGCAAAGCAGCTTTTTTTGGGAGACATGAAAGAAACTACCCCAAAAACTCTGACCTCCCACCCTGATTTCACGGGGTGCTTCTCCAGCTGTGCCGTGTGTGCGAAGGTTGTGTTTCCAGGGAGGTGTTTAATTACCTCTTGCTGCCTGGTTAATGATCTAGGACACATCTTGTTCAGATCCAATCGTGTGTTTGGGGAGCAGCTCCCTTCAGCAGTGTCACTGAATAATAAAGCCACATTTGCAGACTGCATCCTGTAAGTTATAAACAAGTTTTCCAGACAAAGTCTCCTGAGAATCTGCCATTAGTGAATTTATTTGGTGCTATTACAGCCTTGCTAATTCTCTGGGGAGAGGAAAATTAGGCTAACACGTTAGCTGCTGTAGGGAATTGCCGTGACGTCCTGCTCCTTCGCTCTAGGGCTTAAACACAGAAGAAGCTGTGGGATGCTGTGACGAGCCCGGAGAGGCGATGGGGTGGGAAGCGGGCAGCTGCTTTTGATGTCTGAAGGGTCTGGGTTCTGGGTCCATGAAGCCCTGGGACTGAGCTGGCAAGGAGACAGCGTGGTGCAAACGTCCTCTGTCTTTAGAGAGAAAGAAGAGCAGGAGCAGGACTTCCCCTTCGTGCCGGGGGAGCTGTGCTGGATTCGGGCTCCTCTGGTCTTTGGGGAAGGTCCCTTGGTGCTGAGCCTGCTCCCCTTGGCTGGTGCTGGCAGGGTGCTGAGCCCAGCCCTGGCCCAGGGAGCTCTGCAACGGGTCTAATCAGAGCTGCAGGGAGAAGTGTGGGGCCTTTGTGCTTCCCCTCCGCTCATCGATTGGTAAAGACAAAGCAAAACAAGGTTTGAGGACTGAGTAATTTCAGACTTAAGAAAATCAGGTGTCCTGCTTTCCCCGTGGGCGGCAGGTTTTTAAAACAGGCAGGTTCCTCTGAGGGGCTAGAGCTTTGCTTTGGCTTGTGTGAAAACTGCTCCATAAGGAGGAAAAAACAGCTGGGGAAAAAAGTTATATGAAAAATTGCCATCCCTGGTGTCTGCAAGGAAAAGGAGGCTGGTGGGAGCAGGCTCTGATACTGCCCAAGGAGCTGAGGTCCAGGGGCCCCGGCTGCTCTTCACGCCTTGCTCCCCGTGCCCCCCCTGTTCTTCGTGGCTTTGGAGGCTCTTAGGAGGTTTCCCTCCCGCTGAGGACAGCTCAAGCCTCACAGCCTCTGCCTCCAGTTGCAAAGACCACGTTTCCTTTGCAGGAAGCCCTGCTCGGGGCTGGCTGTAGCTGCTGCTCCTGGTGCCAAACAAGCAGCATCTTGGTGCAGCAGAGCATCTGCCGCTGTCCCAGAGGGCTCCTGCGGCCTCGCGCGTCTCTCTGGAGCCATTGGAAAGGAAAATGGGGTGCTGAGCGCAGGCAGGAGCGGCTGTGACTTCCCTCTGCTTTTCATGGGGGTGAGGATGCGAGGCCAGGTGACAGAGCAGGGGACCGTTCTGCAGCGGCTGGGTGCTGCCTGTGACCACGCGGCCGGGAAACTCCTCCTGGCTCTGTCCCTGGGGACGTGGCGGTGGGTGCTGCTGGATGGGGCTGTTGGTGAGGTGGGGCTGTGGTTTCACTGGCTGTAAATGCGGGTCAGCATCAGCAGGGGATGAGGAGATGCATTGACTTCTCTCCCGTGGGTGGTGTTTCATGGCCAGATCGCGGCTGTTTCCAGGTGTATCGAAGACCCAACCACCCTCCTGCAGCTGTGCTCACTGATGGCTCCAGCTTTTCTCCTCCCACCTCCTGTTCAGTTTGTTGTAAAGGTCCTTCCACTGCCCCGCTGTCGGCACCCATCGCTTCTGCAGGGTGTTTAAGACCTTACCGGTGGAGCTTTGCCGGCAGCGTCTGGCCAGCAGCAGCTCCTGGTGCTGTGCCGTGGGAGGCTGGTGCTGTCTCAGGGCTCTGCTCCTTGCTTCGGGCTCTGCTCGTCGCATCCCAGGAGAATGATTTCAAGAATGAAGAAGTTCAAAAGCAAGGAGGTGAAGTGGGAAGAAAACTCGTCCAGAGGAGTGGTGTGCAGAGGGGTGAGAGGAGAAAGGAGAGGCACAGAGGAGGCAAGTATGTCGTCATCCAGACAGGGAAGTGGTCTCAGCAGGGAACAGCAAATCATTTGTGGGTCATATTAAGCCGTCATCTCCTCTGTGAAAACTTGAGAGGCCTGCCTGATAATGAAGGCACACCGTCCTCTGAATTCCTCCTCTTCCACTTTCTTTTGGAAGATTAGTTCAGGATTGTTCCTGAAATCTTCCTCCCCTGAAAGGTTCCCTGCTCCCCGAGGTCCTCTGTGCAGCTGTGCCTGCTATCTGTCCCTGCAGGCGACCGACTCATCTGTGTGAGCGGCACGAAGCATCTGGTTATGTGACTGCTCTGTAAAACCAGACATCTGCATCCTGGCACAGCTCCGGGCTACTGGGATCAATCTCCAGATCCTCTGCTGGAAAGTGAATAAAATGATTACGACGTGACTTCCTAGGCCGTGTCCCGTTGTGCCTGGAGCCCTGCCAGAGCAGCCAGCCCCAGGTCCCTACCCCCAGGGGATACGTCTCAGCCCCCAGATGAGCTGTAGCCTGGCTGGGGACTGGCCGGGTGTCCCCCAGGCATCCTCTTGGCTGGGGTGTGCAGATGAACGGCAGCGTTTCAGGTCTGGGGCACCTGGAATGCAGGGGAGGCTGCCCACCCCCCTGTCCCCGCCATGGGTGATGTCCCCTGGACCAGGCAGCTC
>NW_010115495.1:22043-57939 GCF_000699245.1 Pterocles gutturalis
TGCTGCCTGCCCGGGGCCGGGGGGTGGCCGGGAGGTGGGCGCCCCTTGGTAATGCTGTTTTGGATGGTCTTCTTGGAGACCTGAGCTTTGGGCTCCCAGCTGCGGAGGAGCAAGGACGCGGCAGAGCAGCCCTGCCCAGGGTGCCTGGGCTCAGGTCCAGGTGCCAGGCACAGCTGGTGGGTGGCTGTGCTGGAGAACTGGTGGAACTGGTCTCCTTGCCTGTTGCTTCTTGCAGGGCCTGGGTTAACCATCGTCCTCTGCCCTGGCACGGCTGGGGCTGGTCTGAACAAAGCCCGCTGAGGATCTGCAGGTGACCTGGGCTGAAGCGAGCAGCGCCCATCGTAAGTGTTCCTCCAAGGATTCTTCCAGCACCGTCCCCTTCATCTGCTCATGTTGTGGCGGCTGTCGCAGCGAGGGGGAGGCTGGGTGGGCAGCAGGCAGAGCATCCCTCCCCTCGCAGTGGGCACTGGGCAGCAGCAGAAACTTGTTCGGGGCTGGATGTGGTGGCGGGGACACTGGGCTGGTGAGACCTGCGCCCCGGAGCCCTCTTTGGCTCTAGCTCCAGCTTCCCCCACTGCTCTTCTTTCCTGAGGCTGGGATGGTGATGGACCCCTTGGGGCTCTGCCGAGGGCTGGGCGAGCCCTGCTGTCCTGGCAGGCAAGTGGGTGCCAAGAGCTGCCCCTCGCGTGGGCTCTGTGCGGGACAGGGTGGCTCTGCCTCTGCTCCCACCACTGCTTGAGCGAGGAAGAGGAAGGCTGGATGCTGAGCATTGCTCCTGGACCAGGGCTCAAAACCAGGCAGGATCTGGCCCGGCTCTCAGCTGGTGTCTGTGAGGGACGGGTGCTCCTCTGCCAACATCGCTGCTTCGTGCAGCAGCCCTGAGATTAGTCCCGTGTTTATCTGTCCCATCCGCGTACGGCTCGGAGGCTGGCAGCCGCTGCCTCCCAGCGCGCGTCTGCGTGTGCGCAGGGGTGAGATCAAAGGGTGTTCGCTTTCAAAACACTCTGTCTTTCCGAGGGATCCTTGCCAGGTGGGGACTTGGCCAGGGCAAGGATCACACCTCTGTCTGGTTAAACAGAGGAGAGGAAGGTGCGGTCTGAAGCTGTGCAGGTGAGGAGCTGCAGCAGGCTGCGGGCTGGCAGATGGCTCGGGAAGCAGCTTGTCTGGGGGGTGTGGGTTGGTATGTGCCGGGTTTGGTTTTTATGTTCATTCTTAGTACTTGCTCCACGTGTGAGCACGCTGTCCTCCGGGGGATTGCAGCCGGTCAATCTTGTCCAATTTAGTTTCCTTTGAATTCCGAGGGGATCGATCCCCTCCTGCCTTGTGCAAGCAGCCCTGCAGAGAGGGCTCCTGCGTGCTCCCGTCCTGCGTGGGTACAAACTGAGGTCTGCTTGGTCTTACCTGCTCTCAACTCCTGTCCCTGGCGAGGCTTCAGCTTGTTGAAGCCTTCGAATGCGAATGCAGCAGTGCCCGGCCCTGGGGGCTGCAGGGGATGAGCTGCGCGGGTTCCTCCTCCCTGGAGCCCTCCAGCAGCTCCGGTCAATGAGCATCATGTCTGTCACTGGTCAAGGGGATGTTAATGGCAAAGGGGTGATGTCTCAGCAACCGCTTTGCACCCTGTCTATAGACCTCCCCACAGCAGAGACAGGCCTTGAAGCAGCTCTCCGTTAATTCCTGCCCCCTTTGGAGGGGAGGTCACCCCTCCGTAGGTCCACCCCAGCTGCCTCCCAGTGCTTTGAGCTGAGAGAACCTCCTGTCGTCACGCTTCTGAGATCCTGGTGTGAGAAGCAGGGCCCAAGCCATGATACCTCCATGGACAGGTAGGGCTCTGCAGCTCGTAGAAGAGAAAAACCATAGTGGAAAGCAATCCCCTTGCAAAGGAGCCTTGTCCCATGTGTTCCTTCCCTCTCTCCCGAGATAAGCATGATTTGTTGTGTGACAGTTTAAAGAGGACCAAGAGGTCACCCAGAAAGGGACAATGGATCCCAGGCTTTTGCCTCTGGCCTCGGGTTGTCCTTGGGATACAGGAAACAGAGAAGAAAGCCACAAACCCATGTCAGTGTGACGGGTAGCTGGTGCTTACAAGGGGTCTGTGGTCCCCATCCGCTCCTGTCCCCTTCCTCCTCCATCCTCTGCCCTCCCTCCCTGGTCCTGCACTGGATAAGGACCCCATGTCGCTGCAGAATCCGTGCTGGGTCAGCCTGAAACACAGGGTTCCTGGTTTGTGGAAAACTTTGAACTTTGCTTTATCTCAAACCAGGAGGATGTAGACAGCAGGCAGCCCTTGCTGTGGGTTAGGAGAGCTGTGGGCCTGGGCAGCCCCACTGTGCAGCGTAGCCTGGATGGGCATCTCCAGGAGCCACGGAGATCCCAGGGTGTTGTTGGGCTGTACTGGAAACCATCTGGGACTCTGAACCTTTGCTCCACAGGGGAATGATCTGCCCAGAGGCAAAGCCTGCTGTAAGGTCTTGGGTAGCCAGAGTGTGTGCCTCAGACCCAAGTCTTTGGGGCTTTGGTACCCAAGTTTGTCCCAGAGCCTGAATCCTGCTGGCTGAGGGGGGATGCTGGAGCTGCTGGAGCTGCTGATCCTCGTTCTGCCATGAGCCTCAGTGGTTTGCTGGGAGTCAGGGCCAACTTGTGCTGAACCTGGGCCAAAAATGTACTGAACTGCAAAATGACATCATGTTCTGCAAACTGGTGGTTCCCAAACTGCTGCTGCTGCCTTGGAAAACTCTTGGTTGGCTTCGTCCATAGGGCTTCTGCTGCTTCTCTAGCGCTTTAAACAGCTAATGCAGGAGGATGCTTTCAGATGTGTCAGTAATCGCAGCGCACTCCCTCCAACTGGCGTTTGCAGACTTTTCCTCCCTGCAAAGGCCGTGCTCTGTGCCCCTCCGCTGGGAAACCGCAGCATGGTTGTACCTGCCTGTGCCAAAGCAGTCTCTGAGCCAGGGCGAGGCTGTTCCTCCCGTTCTCCTTCTGGGGCTCTGCTCTTTCCACCCCAAACTGGTTTTTCGAGTAATTTTTTCATATGTGCCTCCATCTCTGCTGCTGCTCACCTGCCTTTGGGGAGGAGCCTCCCAGAAACTGCTCTTTAGCACGCCGCCGACCTTCCCTCGCTGAGTCTTGTCATTCCATCCCGACAGACCGGAGCAGAGAGCCAGCGCCCACAACCACTCTGCAGACTCCAGGAGACCAGCTGGGACCTCGCCAACATGTTCAAGGGGGTAGGCAAAGGCTCCCCGAGCAGAAGTTCCCCCAGCAGAGGTTCCCCCGTCAAGCCTAGCAAGTAAGTGTGACTCTCCTCTCTCTGAGCTGTCCTGGGGACCCTGGGGGAAGATGAGGGGAGAGTGTTTGATGTCTCCTAAGCCCCTCTAAGAACCATCCCTCTTTGTGGAGCACCTGGGAAGTTGGGCTCACTGGGAGCTGGTGCCAAAGCGTCCTGCCCCAGCTGCTGTCCTTGTCTTGGGTGGGTTTGTGCTCCAGCCCAGAAGCACCTGTGCAGTGCCGGGGGCAGGCAGTGCCCGAGGATGTGCGCAGCGCTGTGTTAGCTGAGCAGGGAGGTGCAAAGCCCCATTTGGGCAGGTAGGAGTAGGGAGAATAAATGCAGCCTTTCTGCTTGGGTGGAGCAAGATCTGCTTGGTAGGGAAGCAGATACCAGCCTGGATTTGAGATCCCAGGACACGCTGGTTGTGTGAGGTTGGTGGGATGCTGGGATCCCGGCAGCAGGATGCTCAGTTTGGTGCTGCGCAGGTGATGAAGATGGGTGAGGAGTGGGTTTGCTGGTGACAGCTCTAATCCGTCCTGGTGACAGGCTGGGTCCCTGCAGGTGAAATAGCTGAGGTTGCCTCTCTCAGGCCTGTCTGAGGCAGCACCCAAAGGATCTGACAGCCATGTCCCCTCCGAAGAGATTCCTGAAGCTCTGGGGAGTGAGATGTGTGGTGGGACCGGGATGGGAGCGGGGTGTCCTCTGGGCAGGCATGGTCCTGCAGCAGGAGCACTCATCCTCCCTCCAGCTGCAGTTGTCAACTCAGGGTTATTTTCCACCTTCCTCAGCAATTTTGCATTTCGTAGCATTGGTGGACTGCAGCAGCAGCATCCCGGGATGTGTGTGCACAGATGCCCGGGTGGGCATGACAGGGTGCTGGCACCCGCCGGTGCCGCTCATGGGGACCCACCGAGGAAGGTGGTGGCCTGGTGCTGCTGGGCAGGGCAGCGGGACCTGGGGAGAAGGTGGCCCCCACAAAGGCTGAGGCTTCCCCGTGCGGATGTCGGGAGCTGGACCGCTGCCTCAGGGAGCTTCTGCCTCGGTGGAGCTGAGCTCTCACAAACTCATCTCAAAGACAGATCTGGGGGCTCTCTGAACCCCAAGCCTTTGTGGGAACCTGGCTGCAGTGAGACATCTCCCCAGCAGCCCTGGAGCTGTGTCAGCCGCTGTTTTCACTCTTGCTAATGCAATCTCTCCACCTCCCCAGCTGGTTTCCAAACCTGGGCTGGGGATTTCTCAAGGGGCTTCCCGGGACAGCTCGCTGTGGACCCAGCGGTGCCGCAGGAGGGTTGGGGCCAGGTTCTTCCCCAGCATGAGCCTCTCAGGACAACTGGAGTTGCATCCCAGTGAGACCTTGCTCCTCTTCCCTGTGCAGGATGGAGGCTGGAGCCAGAAGCACGGCAATTACCCAGCTAGTTGTGCTTGTTTTAGGAGGCACCAACCATCAAAGGCTTAATTCATTTGGCCATGGCCCGGGGCTTGGTCAGCACCCATATTAGCTGAGAAAATGAAGGTGAATGAGTTGTTGTGGGAGTAATCACCAGCACATGCTCTGCAGATGGCCCCAAGAAAATGTTGGTGGCCCATAGCTGCTCTTGGTGGCCCCAAGGCCAGAACCTTGGCAGAAGTTGAGGCTCCCTGCCTCTGGGGGTTCACGGTTAGCGGGTGCCATTGCTGGTGTGGACCCCTAAGAGAAGTGCCTCGTCTTGGTCCTTGGGGCCATGTGTTGAACATTCCAGCTCACAGGGCACTTTGCTGTCTCCCCTTGGTGGATGCAACCCAGGCAGGCAGGAGCAAGCGCAGGTTGGTCCCCGAGGAGCATCCTTGCTGTGCACTGCTCTAGGAAGAGGCACGCTGCGGGGCTGAAAGGGAAAATTCACAGGAAGGTGGAATTGAATCAGATCTGGCTGGCTGGACTGGCTGCCTGGGTGCGATCTTGACAAAGGCTGTGGGTGGTTTTGGAGGTGGATGGCAAGTCATCTCCTGGTTTAATCGTCTCCTGGGATTGCTGCTTTTGCCTCCACTTCCTTCTGCTTCTCCCCCATCAGTTTAGAGCAGCGTGATCCCCGGGGGGACAGGCATGGGCTTAGGGGGCTAATCCCTGGTGGGGGTCGTTGGTGGTCTGCTGTGAACAGCTTAGGCTGGCAGATGAGAGCGTGCCAGGACTTTGCATGTCAGGGAGAACAGACCAAGCTTTGGGGTCTGCCTTGCAGCCATAAAGCAAAGTCCCCTGGAAGGAAGGGACAGAGGGGGTCGGGGACTGAAGCAGGTGGGTGGTGGACCTGCCCAAACGTGCGCTGGCAGGAGTGACTGGGAGCAGGGGACAGTCCTGCTCCTGCCAGGAGACACCGTCCCTGGGGTGCAGTTGGACTGTCCAGGAGGCAGAAAGTGGTATGAGAAATGAGCCAATTAATAATGATAATAACAGTGCTGTGCCTCTTCTAGGCATGAGATAGCCCTGGGGAGGAGGCCTGCCCTGGCTCTGGAGCAGGAGGAGCTCTGCCGAGCCTTGTCCTTGGCCAGCCTGGGGCTGCAGCTGGAGGACCTCAGCCCCAGGAGGCCAAGGGATGCCCAACACGAGCAAGGGCAAGCTCCTGGCTCCTCGCATCCCACCCGGTGCCGAGCTGCCTCTCTGCAGCCCGAGGGTCAGCGTGTTCACCCTGACCCATGGAGCCTGGCTGTGGTCAGCTCTCGTTGAGAGGGCAGGAGGGACAGCCCGCAGGAAGGACGGTGACGCATCT
The DNA here is from genome assembly GCF_000699245.1 of Pterocles gutturalis. NCBI lineage: Eukaryota > Metazoa > Chordata > Aves > Pterocliformes > Pteroclidae > Pterocles > Pterocles gutturalis. The sequence continues at coordinate 28,050 of NW_010115495.1, forward strand.
GCGTCACCCCAGGCTGTGCAGACATGGGTGGTGGCACAGACAGGAGAAGCTCGCGCTCCTCTCGGCACGGTCTGTGGAGGGTCTGTGGTGGTTTGGACAGTTCTCTAAGCATGGATGGACCAAACGCGTTCCTCAGCATCGCTCCTACCTTGCCCGAGGAGTGCGGCGAGGGTGGGGGTCCCAGCTGAGGACAGATGGCTTCACAGTGTGCAGACACCCCTCTCCTCCCAGGACATCCCCTACCCAGCTTCAGTGCTCCTCAAGCAACCCTTTCGCAGACTCTGAAGCGGTTTGGCTGCTTGTGGGGCTGGAGAGCCGCTTCCAGCCCGGCTGCAGGGTCTCGATCTCCTCCTCTGCCGGGCTTCCTCCCTTGGCCAGCACAGAGACCTCCTGGCTCTGCACTCCAGGACATGCAGGGAAGACCCCCCGTCTGCTGCTGAGATGATGTTTTCCAGGAAGCATTGCTTCTTCCCTGGAGATGAGGTTGTTTGCAACAGCATCCTCCTGCCCTGTGCGGTGGGGAGGGGGGAGGCTGAGCCCCTCTCACCAGGAGGTTGTTGAGGTCTTTTCAGTCCGTAGTTTTGTTCTGGCTTGGCCTCAGCAAATCCGATTCGTGTTTCCCGGCTTGTGAACCAAGAGATAGGGTGTCCCAGTGTTTCCTTCAGCCAGGAAGGGGGTGCCCCAGGAATAGGCAGGATTTTATTTGGGATCTACCCTCCCTGGGAAGGACAGATCCTCACTTCTCCCCTCTTGGAGCTGCACAGAGGTAGCGGTGGTCACATCACAACAGGGCTCAGACTGGACACACCGTTCATGCTCTTCCCAGGAGGGAGCTGAATTCAGCCAGACCTCTCGGGGGGACGGTGGTCTCCCCGGCACGTGGGGATGGACACCTTGTCCGTCCCCTGGGATCCAGCCAGCCCATGACTCACTCTCTCCTCCCTGCGTGGAGAGCCCAGGCAGGAAATTTGGGTGGTGCTCAAGTATTTGCTCATGGGACACCACCTCATTCCAGGCGTGTCAGGGATGAGTGGGAGATTGTGTAACCTCCTGGGGAGGGGAGACCTCCTGGGGCTTCCAGCCTGCTGCATGCTAAGGGTCACGGGGACCGAGTCCCGGCTCTGTGCTGCTCCTGGGAGTTGGGACCACCCCTCATCCCCCTGAGCTCTGCAGTTTACCCCAGGAAAGGCATCCACAGGGCACAGATGGGGTAGGAGGGATGTTTAATGGGATATAAAAGACAGGTTGTCGCAGACAGTGATGTGATGATGATGATGAATGCCCTGCTTGGGCTCTCTGGCTCTGCGATCCCTGGAATCAGACGCTGTAGAAGCGGGCACTGCCAGAGCGCAGCAGTGCCCTGTTGACTTTGCTGACACGCACTTTGCAGGCAGGGAAGCTGAGGCACAGCCGGGAGATGATGCTGCCAACCCAAAGCTCCCGAGGGAGCCGGGAGCTGCTGCGTGGCAGGCCCACGCCACCCTCTTGGGAAATCAAAACCAAGGGAGGAGTTGGAGAAAGGGGACAGGAGGATGCTGTGAGCAGGCATGCTGGGGCTGTGCCTCCCTCGGAGTGACATGGGCTTGGCACTGGCTGAGCTGACTTGAAACATGAGCTCTGTCTGTGGCATCCAAGTGCTTGGCTCAGGGTGACCGTGACACTCACACTTTACCATCTCTTGGGGCTGTAAGAAATGAACATCCCAGCATCTGCTCTAGCCTTTGGTATGAACCCTGGAACAGCTGGAGCCATGATGAGGAGCTGGAGCAATGACAGAGCCAGTAAGGGAACTGCTTCCCCTGGTCCATCGCTGGATTCATGGGCTAGGAAGGAAACCAGACGGCTGGAGGGCAGGTGTGCGGCTCTGCTGCGGGACATCGCCCTTCTCCTGCCTTCTTCCTCCACCAAAGGCTGACCCCCGTGCAATGTCCCATTGTCACTGTTCAAACTCTTTCTCCCTGGTCTCAGACCCCAGCGTCAGCACGTAACTGAGCTGAGCCTCTGCTGAACTTTGTCCCACCAGAAGCTGGCCAAGGGCTGGAGCCCCTGGACGATGCTGTCGGTCCACACCCTCCCGCCTCTGCTCACCCACATCCTGGCAGCACTGCGCTCTCCTTGCCTGGAGGGTAGGGCTGGCACCATCCCCAAGGGCAGATGCTATCAGAAGCCACGGGACATGAGGACAAAGGTGGCACTGAGGCTTGTGCTTCCTTGTTCACAGGGAGCTTTGGGACTGCAGATGTGGGAGCCACCCTGTGCCTTGCTGCAGGCTCTGGGTCCAGCTGTTTTGGCAGGGCTCGGGGCGCTCATTCACCATAGCGGTGATGGAATAAGGGCTGTGATGGTACCCATCGGCTGTGTGATGGCACTGAAGGGAGAGGCAACAGGACATGGTCTGACGAATCGTCTCTGGGGTGAGGAGGGCTGTAGTTGTGCTATGGCCTTGGGAAAATTTTCTCCAAGCCCTGAAAGCAGCACGACTGAAATGGCCGAGACAGGATGGCCGTTCTGGGTCAGGTTGAAGGGCCATCTCACCCACCTCGAGCTGCAGACAAGAGCAGACACCCAGGGAAGTGCCTCCAAACAGGGCAAGAACATTGTGGTGCCTCAGCAGGGTGCTCTCCTGGCCTCCAGCCCTCTGTGGCTTTGGGTCTTCCCAACCCAGATATGGTGTTGGTGCATTTGGGAACCCTACAGGGAATTTTTTTTTCCTTCACTGCTTTTTTGAATCCACACGAACTTTTGAGCATCTGCAGCGTCCTGCAGCAAGGAGTTGTGCAGATGAGCTGCGCGGTGTGCAAAAAGCCATAACCTGCTTGCTCTGAACGCACCATGGCTGAAGGCAACAGCCAGGCATTGACCACTTGTGTGCATCCTTGCCCTTGGCCACAGCTTAGACTCTTTTTCTGGAGGCCAGGAGGACGTGGGGGAAAAGCCTGAAGAACCACTCCTGTGTCAGGTCCTGGGCAGTGATGAAGAGGGTGAGAATTGCCTTCACCCACCCATCTGCTTTGCTGCTCTCTCTCTATCAGGTCCTCAACAAATGAGCTGGCCGTTCTCATCTCCCGCATGCAGACAAATGCCGACCAGGTGGAGAAGGACATCCTGGAGACACAGTCCAGACTCAAGCAGGTGAGTTGTGGCAGAGGGTGGTAGGAAGGTGAAAGGCTTTGCCTGGAAATGCAGCGTCTAGGACAACAGGTCAGGTGTCTGCTCGGTGCGTCAGCTTGCTGACGCAGGTTTGGGGGCTGACTCCAGGCTGGGGAGGAACAGAACATCCTGCAGAGCCTCCTGGCCCCTGGGGCTGCATACGAGGGCCTCCTAAATTCTGCCCTCGGTGCTTTCTGCTCAGTGCCTCATGCTTCCCACAGCCAAGGCTGTCTCACCTCCAGGAGCACAGCCCTGTCCCTCCCAGCAGCCCCCGAGGCAGGCAGCCAGCCTGACCCACACCGGTCCCCTGGGCAGGAGAGATGCTGAAGCAGACAGCTTGGCTGGGTATACGGTCCCCAGGCTGCACCCTTGCACTGGGGTTCCTCTGTGGTCAGTGTGTTGAGCATCCAGGTCCTCTGCTTTGGCCAAGAAGAGCGTTATGAGGTCTGTGTTGTCCAGCCAGGCTTGCTTTTCTGTCATCCCTGGTCTCCAGGATGCCAGCAATCACCAGAAGAACAAGGCTTTTGAGTTCCAGCCAGAGAACGCCAGGAACCTGAAGGAAGCAGAGACCCTGCTGAAGGACCTCTTTCTGGACGTGGACCGTGCCAAGCGGCTGAAACACCCTCAGGCTGATGAGATAGAGAAAGAGTGGGTACAGCGGGGGGATGGATGGACTGGTGTGGTGGGGGCTCTGAGCAATTGGGAACCTTTCTAGGATCTAGGATGAGCTCCAGTTGTTGCCATGAGGGGTAGAGTTTCACCCTCCTCCCCATTACTTTAGCCTTAAAATCAGGGTTTCTGCCTATATGTTGTACAGATAGTGGTGTGCAGGGTTGCTGCCAGAGTAACCACCCGAGTCCCCACTCTTCTTTGAGAGCTCTTGTAAAAGGTACCAGAAAAATGCAGGGCTTAAACTTGGCCCCACTCCCAGGGCAAATCCCCTTTACTTCTGCCTTTCCTAAAATGAATGACCTTCACTGAGGCAAGCACAGGGTCAGAGGTGGCTGTTGGAATGGGAGGAGAGCTTCGCTTGGCCTCTGGTGCTCTGCTCCCCCTTGCTCTCCAGCCCTTCTAGGTGGAAATCAGGAAGGAAGAGTTGTTTCCCAGCTGGGAAGGGACAGCCCTGATCTCCCTGCTGTTTCCTCCTGGACTGTAATTCCTGAGACATCCCTGGAGATGGAGAGCACCAGGGCAGGTGCCTCCACTGCTGAAGGAGGCTGGTGGCACAAAGGGACAACAAAGTAGCCTGGGTCTTAAGCGTGAAATCTGGGCTCCACTAACACCACCTTGGTTCTCCCCCTTCCACACTGACGCTGACTCGTGTGTCTTTTCTCCTTGGCAGCATCCAGCAGCTCCATGACCGTGTGACACAGCTGTGTGCAGAGTACCGGGCCCTCTACGAGCAGCTGAACATCCCTGATGTGGGGCCCAGGGTAGACTGGGCCAGGATCCTGGACCAAAAGATGGTAACAGCAGCTGGTTTTAGATGCATCTCCTAACTCCTACAAGGCTAGATAATGTCTGCTATTGCCTGTAGGGCTCTGCCAGCCATGGTGTGCTCACTATCATGCAGGGATGCTGGGAGCGGTGGAAGTAACTCAATGGCTCTGGGTAGGAGAAGGTCCCTCCTTCCACCTCTTAAAACCCTCTGGAGCACCCTCTTGATTGACTCCTTCAGATTAAGAGCTGCCGGAGGGGGATCAGGTAGAAATGCCCTCCTGTGGGGTGAGAGGATGGAGAAGGTGATGTCTTCAGGGACATCCTAGGGTTTCACGTCTCAAGGTCTCGGGTATGTGGAGTGCCTGGTTTGGAGTCAACCTGGATTCCCTCAAAAGCTGGATGGTAGCAGTGTGCATCCAACGCACGTCACCATGGGAAGGGCGGCTGGTTCAGCTTAGGTTTGTACACTGGGTTTTCTGGCCCCTGTGCACGGCTGGGGAAATGGCAACAAACAGCAATCACGGTCAACAGCAACAAAGTCCCTTCCCTTCCTCCTGGACCGCTATCGGATACCAGACCTTGTCATGCCCTGCCAGCACTCACTGGGGTTTCTCCCTGAGATAAAATCTTTTGCTTTAGTCTCTGCCTAATTCCTTTTGCACAGAAACAAGTCAACGCAGGACAGTACGGCCCCGGCATGTCAGAGCTGGAAAAGCAAATAGCTGAGCACAACATCCTCCAGAAGGAGATTGAAGCCTACGGCCTCCAGATCAAGAACGTCCGTTGCGGGGTAAGGCACCCTCCGTCCCCTCCTTGTTTCTGTCGGCTTCCCTCGGGAGCTGGCGGGGTCTGCTCGCTGGCTGGCTGCGTGTCCCACCTGTGCCTCCGCACGGTGAATTTCCCCTTGTTCTGCAGAGGGCATGGGGAGACCTGAGCTTGGACAGATTAAGCCATACAGGGGCAGGGAGGTGGTTCCTGAATGGTTTCTAAGGCACCTTCCGTAAATCAGCTCATCAGCATCTACCGCATGTTTTGGTAATGGCGCTTTTTTTTTTTTTTTTTTTTTTTTTCCCCCACCTTGGTCTCGGCCGTGTTGTCACCCAGGATGTGGGAGATTTAAAAAGCCAGTACAAGGATTTGCTGGTAAGCTTCTCAGTGGTTTTCTGGACAGATGGGGTCACACAGCAGAGTAACGCCATCCCTGATGGTCAGGGAGTGCCCAGCCCAGGGCAGGAGCTACCTCTGCTCTTGCACAGTGAAGCCGTGTCCCTCATCTTTCCCATTTCCTCCCTGCTTTGGGATGGGTGTAAATGGAGATCACACTCGCTGCCCTCGGGGCAGTGCTGGGGGTGAGATCAGTGTCTCTCCTCTTTGTTGCAACTCCTCTGGTGTTGCCTGTGAGCACAGGGTTTACAGATGTGGCAGCAGGAAACCCTCTCCCAGCCCACGCGCTGTTCCACATCAGGATTGCAAATGTTGAGGCTTGAACTGAGGCTCCAGAGAGGAAATGAGCAGCCGAAGCAGAGGAGGTGGCCGGGAAGAAGGTCCTGGGTTTAGCCAGCTGGGCCCATGGAGGTTAATGCTGAAGAATGGCATTTGTGAGAAATACAGCAGAGCTGGGCCAGCTCTGACTGCCCGAGGCACCAGCCCACACCTGAGACTCTGGTTAGACAGACAGATCCTGTCTGCGGAGGAGGGAAGGGAACGGCACCCCATCAGATAAGAGCCAGCGGGCGGCAGATGTCTCCCCAGGGTCCCTGGGAATCTCTTACGGATGTGCCACGCAGCGGGGTCCTGGGGGGAGAAAGGGAAGGGGCTCCTCAGCCCGGGGACCAACGCTGTCTCTCTCCTGTGTGCGTGGGCAGAAAACCTCCATCTGGCGCGGGCAGAGCCTGGGCAGCCTGTACCACCACCTCCAGGGCTGCACCAAGGAGCTGGGCTACCTGACGGACCGGCAGACCAGGATCCTGAAGCAGGACTGGAGTGACCAAATGATGGATGTCCAGAGCGTGCGTCGGGAGTATGAGGTGAGCTCTCAGGGGACGGCAGCGTGTGTGGCCGTCGGAGGCCAGCCAAGCCTGGCATGTGAGATTTGCAGGGGGGACCCCAGCCTCCCAGACAGCCAGGGCCAGCCCCCAGCCTGGTGCTTTCCCAGGGCAGCCCAGCAGGGCCAGGCACAGAAACTGGCACTCAGGGTCTGCGTTGGAGCTAAGGATGAGCCACTTTGTGCGTTCCCTCCTGTCCCCTGAGCTGGCACGTGGGACCATGTATTAGAGAGCTGCCGGTGAGGCTGTCCATGGTAAAAAAAAGCGTCGTGTCAGCCTCAACGTCCAAAGAACAACACCCAGTGACTGCTGTATGCTGGGACCCGGAAGAAGAGAGGGATAATTGTTTAGGAAAATGCTCTTTGAACTAATGCCCTAATGCTTTCTGAGGCCCAAGCGTGTCCGATTTGTTTTAGCTTTGCCCAGCCCCTTCTTTTTTTAAAAAAACAAACAAACAAGGATGTTTATGCTTTGGGAGTGTTTTCTCTGCACCATGGAGTTTGGTGCCCCAAGGGACCGCTCTGTGCTCCCCGCGTGCTCCCACTGTCATGAAGTTTCTCTTCCCCTTCAGGAATTCAAGTCCAATGAGCTGCTCAGCCAGGAGGAGGTTGTGAACCATCTTCAGGATGATGGGGACAGGATGATTGAGCTGAAGCACCCAGCTGTCAAGCCTATCCAGGTATGGAAAGGGGGGGGTCCTCCCAAACCCTATAAGAGAAGAAGAATGTCTCTGTGCATCAAGAGCCAATGTCTCTGTGCATCAAGCTGAGGTGGGCTCCCAGCCACCAACACCACTGGAGCTGAGACCCCTCGAGAAATGTGGCTGCTCTGTATGAGCCAGGTCCTTGCCAAGCAGTGTCCTTGCTCAGGCTCAGCATCAGGCAATGCCCAGGTGTAGCTTTGTCTCTGCTCAACAGCAGTCTTTGCTCTTCCTCTGATCTCTGGGACTTCTGGGGAAAGCAGACTGGTGGTAGGGGACGTAGGACTAGCTGGAGCCCACTGGGTCATGCTCTGTCCCACCACAGGCTCACCAGGAAGCCTTGAAGAATGAGTGGCAGAATTTCCTGAATCTCTGCATTTGCCAGGAGAGTCATCTGAAAAGCGTGGAGAGCTACAAGAAGGTAAAAAGGAATGAGGAGAGGACAGGCCATGGGGCTGCAGGGTCGGGCTGGGGTGGGCAGGTTGGGAAGAGAGACAGCAAAGGGGTGAGGATGGGAGATCCTTTGCTTGCACCTAGTTGGGGTATTTTGGGGAAACACCCCTCCAAACCCAGTCCTTTCGTGCTGCAGTGAAGGACTGGCTCATCTCGCCTCATCAGCCCCTTGGTGTGCTGGCTTGGAGAAGAGGGGCCAGGGAGGGTTTGCTCGCTGTCGTTACCTGGGACCTGTCTGTCAATTGGGATTATTTCCCTGTGGCTCAGGTGATGGAAAGCCCTTGTCCAAGCACTCTGAGGGTTGTCTGTAGGGTCTTGTGAGCCCCAGACAAGCTGTAGGAGAGATGTTGGGAATGGAGAGACACTGGGAGTGGAGAGATCCCATTGGACTTGGAGATAGTAACGTCCTCCCATCACTGACTGTTTTCCCACCCACGCCTCCAGTTCCAGGATGATGCTGAGGCTGTGAGCCGCTCCCTGAAGAAGATGAACTCCGATCTGGACACCAAATACAGCAAGTTCAACAAGGACAGCCCTGGGGTGGTGTCAGATCTGCTGCTTCAGCTGGAGGTGAGGTCTTCAGGGCTGGTGGCACTAGCCAGACCTAAGGGGCAGACCAAACGTCACAACCTCCCCAGTAAATAACAGTGGGGAATGGAAAGAGGAGGGTCAATAACCCTACCAGGACATCCCAGCTCTGTGCTGGGGAGGGAGAAGCCCATGGCAATACCGTGCTCTGGATGCTGAGTCGCTGTAGCCCCAGAAGGTCCAGGCTGCTCATGCTATGGGGCAGTGACCCCTGGGAAGGCACAGATCCCCATCAGTGACACCCAGCCAGGCCCCAGGTCACCATCAGAGTAAAGGAGAAGCACAGGGAGGAGGTCCGTGTTGTCCCAAACAGGAGACTTTTGGATTAGAGGGTGTGCAGAGAGCAGGAGCTGCTGGCATCCAGGCAGCGGGGAGAGGTCCTCCCACCTCCTCAGCACTCTCCCCAGCCAACAATGAGGGAGGGAATAAAGAAATCTGACCTCAGGGGCGAGATGCAGATAGGAAAGAAACATTTGCCTGGGAGAGTGGGAGGGGACCCGTTCAACACAGCATCTTCCCATGCATGCAACACATTTTGCTCCCGAGAGGTGCCAGGATCCTGATAGCTTCTGACACTAGAATGCAGCCACCTCTTGGCAGGTCTCTGTTCCATTTTTTAGAAGAAAAACTTCTCCAGGAGATTTCATATGATAGTGTGGGATCACCTGGGGTTAACTCAGGCTGTGCCTTCAAGGGCAGATCTGCTGTAAGCAAAGGAAACCGAGGAGAGCATTGATAATGAAAAAGGGACATGGAGGGGTCAAGAATGGAGAAACTCCTGCCTCCACCCCGGCAGGGACCACACAAGGATGGACACTGTAGTGTGACTGTCCCCTTCCTTCTCATCCAAGCCTGGTCACAACCACTGTCTTCTCTGCTTTGTCTAGAATGAGGAGAAGGCAGTGAAGCAGGCAGAGAAGAGCATCGCTGACCTGAAGAGAAGGAGCAAAGAGATCAGCCCACTGAAACTGCGCCGGACACGTCCCGCTCAGACCCTCACCTTGGACACCCTCTGTGACTGGGACGCTGGGGAGGTGAGGGCTGACTAGCAGTGCCTTCAGAAGAGGCAGGAGACTGGCTTCTTCTTTGGTTGCTCCAGATGCAGGCTTCACGGTGGGAGGAACCAGCCCAGTGCCGGAAAGCCAAGCCTTTCACTGGGTTTTGTGTCTTTGTCCCAGGTGCAGCTGACCAGAGGTGACAAGTACACTCTGAAGGACAACAGCAACCCGGAGATGTGGGTGGTGCAGAGCAGCACCGGTGTGGTCCAGGAGGCACCTTCTGCCTGCTTCTCCATCCCTCCACCAGACCTTGAGTCCATAGACAAGGTCAATAGGTGAGTCTGCAGCTGAGACCCTGACCCAGAGAGACATTCAGACTTGCTCTCGGGTCACAGCCAGCCAGTCTGCCTCAACTGCAGAGAAATAGCAGCTGGGAACAGACCTCTTGACTGTCTAGTACAAAATCCCTCCTGGAGAGGGATTGTTCCCTGCACCCAAATATCTCATCCAGGTTCCTGCTGTTCCTCGACAGCACTGAACGCTGCACGGACCTTGCTGTCAAAGAGTTTTCTGGCAGTCAGGCTTGATTTCCTCACCCAGCCATGTGACTTGCATAGGTTTGACTAAATTCATTGCAGAATCAGTCTGGAGCTTGGGACTTGCCAAACAGGACAGAGTTATCTAGGATATCTCCTCTCAGCCGGCCCCAGCTGCAGACTGAGAAATGTTCCTTGAACCACCGTGTAGTTTGCTGCCTGGCTGCTCATTCAGCTCCCGTGGTTCCCACAGGATGGGGCGGTAGCGCAGGGAGCTTTGGCATTACCTCTGTAATTATGTCCCCAGGTGCTGGGATAGATCAGTGCTGCTCAAGCACTGCGGAAAGCCCACAGCCCAGATCCAGCGTTACCTGGGCATGCCCATGAGCTCGGTTCCCCAGTCCCGCAGGTGTGGTTGTTTCTCTGGGCTGCTCCTCCTGAGTGCGTACCCCTCTAGACACACCCCAGATTACAGAATCCTTTGGATTTATGGGTTTTAGAACAGAAAGAAAACATTTGCAATGTCCTCCTGGATAACAGCTCTGCAGGTGTTGCCTGGACAACTCTCGCTCTTCTCAGGTCATGCCTGGCAGCTGGTTTCATTTCCCAGTGTTCGCTTCCTTTCCTACAGGCAAAATATTTGACTTTGGTTTATTTCCACCATTCAGTGCCCTGCATGGAGCTATGTCCTGGCCCTGCAGAGGACCCTCGTCTGACAACAGCCAGGCAAGCTGGGACCTGCTGGTTTCAGATCCTGGAGCAGCCCATAGCAGGGATGTGAACTCACCCGGTCCTTCAAGGGCCCCTCCTCCTGCCTTCAGCAATCTTTTCTCACCCAGAGATTTTTTTTGGTCCTTCCAGCCCCAATTTCATTGGAACAGGAACCATTCCTACAAATGAGACTTGGTGTTTCCAGGGCTCCAGCCACAGAAGCAGCTACCTGTCCTTGCTCCCTGCGAAGCTGCAAAGCACTGCAGCGATATGAAATAAATCCCCAGCTTTGTTAGCATCTGGCGAGAGCTGGAAACACTGACTCCATGGGGAGAAACCCGCTGCCTGAACCAACCGGCTCCTCGTGCTGCTGTCCCCTTTCCTAAGGGACATCTCTGAGTTGAACAGACTGTAGGCTCCCAGCCTGCCTCTGCCTTTGGGAACCCCTTCCTGGGCAGAGGCACGGAGCTGCTGCCGGGCCAGGCTCTGTCCGGGTTTGCTCTGCGCAGCGGTTTCCGTCCCGCTGGCTGACGCTGCTCCTCTCTGCTCACAGGCTGGAAGGGGAACTGAGCATGGTGAAGCAGAAGCGAGCGGCAGTGGAGAGCACCCTGAGACACAGCCACAAGGAGCAGGTCCAGCCCAGCCAGGAGGGTACGTCAGCGGGCTGGTCCAGCCCTCTCCAAAGCCAGCGCGTGCACCTCCCCTGCCCAGCTCCCAGCCCTGGCTGGAAGCAGAGCACCTGCCCGGGCAGAGGTACCTGCGGGTCGGCGTGAGGATGCCTTCTGCTCTGCAGAAAAGAGCAGCTGATGGGACAGAGCTGCCAAGGACTCACAGTGTGATCTTGAGCAATTCACTTACACTGTTGCCCTTCTGGAACCTCTGAGAGTGATCTTCAGCTCCATCAGCAGTAGCAGGGGGATGTGCCTGTCCAGAAACTTTAATTAAACCTTCTTTGGGATCTGGGTCCCTCACAGTTCTCTTCCCTAGCTGGGGGCTGTGAAATAAGCAGCCGCTAAATCCCAAGCCCTGGCTAGCTGTGTTATTCCCACAGCTGTTGTTCAAAAGCTCCCAGCGGAGCTGAGCAGGGATGTGTCTGCATGGCAGCACACGGCTGTCTCCGTGCCTCCTTTGGACTTGAGCTCTGGCTGCCCGGGGCAGAGCTAAAACCATTTTCCTAAGCCCTTGCCATGGGTAGGCACATCCTTGCACACGATGCTCTGCGGATGCTCTGCCTGTGTGCTTCAGAGCTGCAAAACACCAAGGGCAGAGCTTTGCAGCAAGGCTGTCATGAGAGGGAGGGAGCTTTAGGGACCAAGTATGGGAGAGCTCGGGGAAAGGGCTGTGCACCAGGACTGGGGTGGATATGAGAAACCAGGATTAACCTCAGCTGTGTCTCACTGCAGCTCTATCCAGGAGCCCCCCGGTGGTCCAGGATGACCCCCACGCTGACCAGCTCCTCAGTAGCCTGGATCATGTTGGCAAGGACCTGGTTCAGGTAGAGAAGGAGGTCCTGAACCGAGTGAGGTCTCCAATGAACTACAGCGACCCCGCAGATGACCTTGCCAGGAGGATCAAACAGCAGGAGGTGGGTGCTGCTGCGGGTGGGTTGGAGCAGGAGTTTGGCCCAAAACAGAACTGACGTAGGAATTACACAGGAGATGACAGCCGGTGCTTTAAAGGAGAATCCTGTGCTGCAGTTGCAAGGGTTTCAGGTTGGCTTGAGCCCTTGAAATGGGACAGGTTGGGCCAAACCCTGGAGAGATGCAGACCCTTCCCATGGCTCAGCTCTTCAGCAAGATGGTCTGGTTCAGAGCTGCGGACCATGCACCCATCGTGGGGCATCCTCAGCCTTGTTGTGGGGATGCTGTCACCCTTCATGCTCAAGTCTGTAGCATAAAAGACAACAGGAGAGAGGGAATTAACCCAAGGACCAGCTCTGGCTCGCCTGATGGGGAGTACAGACCAGTAGATGTGAGGGGACAGGAAAAGAGTCAGTGTCCTGGAGCCCCCTCCTTTTCTCTGGGATAAGGTCTGGGTCTGTAGTTGTTCAGCGTGTTACATCTTCATCTGTGGGTATTTATCTGGCCCTGGCAGAGGAATGGATTCAGGCAGGTAGGTTCCTTCCACCTTCGTCTGTTCTGATCTCTTTCCCACACCCTGCCGTTGCCAGACAGCCGGTCTGGATGGGGCTGTGCCCCAAGGGCCAGCACCTTATCAGAGGGCTACCGCACCCTTCGCCCCACAGCAAAATCCGCCCCTGAGGGAGACACGTTTTTGCAACAGCGCTGTTATGACTGTGTTCAGTGACTCTGCTCCCATCTGATGTGCCAGGAAACAACAAAGAAACTGGAGAACCTGGGGGCAGCCAAGGATGCCTTGCAGAAGGAGTGTGAGACCTACCTTTCCAAGAAACCCACCAGCACCTCAGCTTCCCAGCTGCCTGTCACGCTGAACGCCCTCAGGAGCAAATACAATGATGTCAATATGCTCTCCAGGCTGTACAATGAGAAGTGAGTGGTGATGGCGAGGCCTGATGGGGACAAGGGGTGGAAGCCCTTGCACAGAGGTGTCAACACAAAAACAGAGAGAATGTGTTTGGTCTGTGTGGGTGTTGGTTGAGGTCCATCTAGCCCAGGGCAGGTTGGAAACCTTCCACCCATCATCAGAGGCACCTCTGAAGGAGTACCTGTATATAATCTGTGGTCAGATCCCCCTCTGTGGGAAGTCCACCACGTGGGTGTGTGTTGCAGCTATGCTGTGTGCAGTGAAACGCAATACATCTGACTTTGGGCAGCATGGCAGAGCTGTGAGTGCATACTGCCATCCTATAGAAGAACTATAGAAGTTTGATAAGCTTAGACCTGCAAAATTAGATAGAAAAGGAGAAGAATGGGGTCTTCTGTAGCTAAGCTTGTCATCTCATTTTTCCCTTCGCCAGGGCTAAGTCTGCCCTGAACCTGGAGACTCAGATTGAGAACACAGACAAGATCGTCAGTACGTTTGAGGCTAAGCTGGCTCAGGATAGCGTCATTCCTGCATCCCCCAATGCCCTGCAGGACCGGGCCAACGATCTGCAGGTAGGAGAACATCAGGTTCTTTGTTAGGGAAGGGAGATCTCTGAGCTCAGGTAGCAATGGTGGGGAGAGCTGGACTTTGCTCATTTGAGCACTTCGGGGCACCAGCAATGAAGACTTTCTAAGGACTTGTTCCTTGAAGGCTTTATGTTGGTGTTGCAGGCTGACTTGCGCTCTACCTGGCAAAAAGCTCTGTCCCTCCCAGGCTGCCTTTGGGGTCCCTAAGGCATACGGCGAACCTCTTAGCATCTAACCTCTGTTGCTCCACCACACAGCCATCCCTATTCTTCCCTGCTCCCATTCTCCCTGCCCTGTAATTAGCTCTCACCCTGGACTCACATTGACCCTTTTTTGCCTTCCCCAAAACTTCTCCTTTCTGCTCTATGCACCATCCAGCCCACTTTGCTTTCCAGTTTCCTTACTGAATGAGTTTCCCAGCTCCATCTCTTCCACGCTGCATGTCTATCTTGGAGAGCCTGACTAGCCCCAGGCGCTGCACAGTTGTAGCTGCGTTAAGGAGGGTGTTTCTGCTCGACACATCCACTGGTGCAAACCTGGAGGTGTCTTGCTCCCCTGCAGAAGATGAAGCGGGAGCTGGTGGCCCAAGAGGACTGTGTGCTGAAGCTGAACAGGGGGCTCAAGGATGCTGAGCACAGCTGCAGTGCCGTGCAGAACAACTTCCAGGAGTACTGCCCTGACCTGCCCCGGCAGAAGCGGGAGGTGCAGCTCCTCAACGACCGCTACCACGCCGTCGCAGACCAGCTGGATCAGCGGTGAGGAACTATGGCGTCATCTCTGCTCCTCTTAGCTAGCATGGACCAGCATTAGTCAGAGTCCCAGGAGCATGTTCCTCGTTGCAGGACCCTGATCTTGACCACCCTTCTGTAGCACTGGGGACCGTTCTGTCCTGCTGTGCAGTTGCCACCCTCCGATGCGCAGCACAGGCTTTGAGCTTCCAGACAGCTGCCAGAAGGCAGTGTGAAGGAGCTGACTGCTGGCCCCTGCCTGGCCCAGTGACCCTCCCCAGAGAGACCCTGGTGCTTAACACTTCTTGCAGGCATTGCTGCTGGTTGCCTGCCTTTTTCCTTCTCTCATCCCCCAAGCTGTGTTTATGCTGCAGTAGGAAATCTGGTGTGCACAGAGCTGTACTCCCCACTCAGGGACCAGTTGTCAGCCCCTCGTTTTTGTTATCTTGGTGTTTGTTGTGGTGACATTTTCACCATAGCGTCTTTTTAGGAACTTGCACATGATTCTTTTCCCTAGCCCTGAACATTTCTGTTCACCTTTGTGCTGTGCAGAGAGAAGACCCTCAGAAATATCAGCCTCACCTACCAGCAGTTCCAAAACTCCAATGAGAACCTGATGTTCTGGATGAATAACCTACCCAAGCACCAAGTGAAGACCACCGATGGGCCAAGCCAGATCAATTACAAGCTGCAGGCACAGAAGGTGTGTTCAGGGCTGTCGTCATCATCAGGATGACGTTACAGGATGGGAGAATTTTCTTGTGAACAGTATGCAAAATAGTATCAACCAGGTCCTTGTTGTGTGCACCACCCGTCACGGAATGAACTAGAACAGGGAGGCAATGGATTGCAGTCCCAGATGATGCATCTTGCCCAGTGGTGTTCATCTGCACCCTAGTGTCCTCATCTGTGCTTGTCACCCCCAAGCTGATATCCTCTCCGTGGAGAGGATACATCCAGATCCTGAAAGGTTGCACCTTGGACTGAGATAATGTGTCTGGTTCCTGCATCTTTCTCTCCTATGGAGAGGATGCATCCAGATCTTGAAAGATTGCACCTTGGACTGAGATGATGTGTCTGGTTCCTGCATCTTTCTCTCCTTGAGCAGTTCCTAAGCTGACTAGCTCAGGTGATGAGATGTGGAGGTCTCTGTGTTGGCTGGTATTTGTCTTGTACATGATAAATCAGTGTGGCAGGTCCTGGGCAAGTGAGAAGGCTGCTGAGATGCTCTAAAGCCCCAGAGAATCTTCCTAAATGTCCCCCTGTTCCCACCATTCCCTTCAGTACTTGGCTGAGCTACTGCCCTTGGCTGCAAGGGTATTACTGGGTTGCTGTATTTCAGCCTGTCCATAACATTGTGTGTGTCTCCTGCAGAGGCTGGTGGAGGAAATCAAAAGCAAGGAGCCCGAGAAGAACGCAGTGGTCAGACTATCCCAGAACGTGCAGTCCACTCTCAATGTATGGTTTGGTTTTCCCATGTAGCACTCCCTTAGCATCTCCCCTGAGAGATCTCAACTGATTCTTCTGTTTCTGCTCTGAACAGGACTATGAACTCCAAGCTGGCAAATACAGCTCTTCTCTGGACCCTACACTGACCGACGTTGCTGCAAAGAGGTTGCGTGTGACCCCCCTACAAGAAAGCATCCAGGCCCAGGTAAAATGTTAAGATGAAGGCATGGAAACCACTATCTCCTTACCCATGCTCCTCACCCAAGCCCCATCTACTCTGCAAAGCCTGAATCCGCTCTTACAGCCACAGCTGATCACGGTCCTAATCCCAAGGACAAATGTTATCAGTGATCTCTCTGTCTGTGGGACAAAGCAGCACGTGAGATCCAGAATTAGGGCTGTGTTGGGTACCCTTGGTTGAGGTTGCTGATGATGCTCTTAGCACAAATACAAAACACAGCCTCTTGCTAGCTATTCTGAAGGTTAACTCTGTCTCAGCTTAACCCAGGACACCGGTGAAAGGAGAGGTGGGAGGGTGTGCCACCCAAGAGAGCTGTGTCAGGGTGACGGGGACAAGGCTCTCACCACTGTTTCTTTTTCAGGAAAATGATGTAACCAAGCTCTACATGGAGCTGGCAGCAGAAAATAAACAGCAGCTCAGCCGGCTGGAGTTTGCCAAGAAGGTTGTTGAGAAGGTACCGGCTAACAGCTCATGACACAATTGGGGTACTCTAGATTGGGGTTTGAAATGATCTTTCCAAAGTTATCAGCAGTCTGCACAACCTGGGGATCCACCCCCCTTCCCAAGTCTTCACATCTGGGCATGAGGAAGGACAGGAATGGAAACCAGTGTGAGAAAAAGGCCACAAGGAACCACATTTTCACCGACACTGGTCTTAGGTTGTGCCATTCATCACCTCTGTGGGCTCTCAACTGTCTGCTGAAGCTGTGGTTTATGCTAGGAAAAAAGATTTGAATTAGGGCTCTTAAGTCCTGTTCTCAGCTATAACTGATCAACATTCACAGAGTAAGAATCCTAGATCTGGCTGTGGCTGGAATCTAGTGCTCACAACCTTCTGGAAACACATCAAAGCAATAGGACTTTGATGCCTTTCTAGGGCTTGATTCACCTGTAGGAAAGGTCACCGGCCAGGATGACTTTCGGGGTGTTCAGGAAGGACAAGAGATCAAACTGGGGTGCTCTGTGGTGCTGCCATGAACCAGCTGTGTAGCAGGGACTGGCCACGTCACCCTCCCTCTGCTCCAGATACCTTGAGGCAGGACCTCTGTGGGCTGCAGCAGCACCTCCCTGACAAGGGACAGACACACGAAGTCGGTTGCTGGAGACAGTGTGCATGTGTCCTTGTCTGCCATTTACAAGCAGCCTGTTTTGGAGGCTCCCTGGGGTTCTGTAGCAGTCCTGTCTCCCTCCGTGCCTTGTTGTGGAAAAGGTCTCTGTGACAGATTCAAAGAGTGACTCGGTTTCCCTGCCTTTGTTTTTTTAAAAAAATTCTTTCTTGGTTTTCCCTTGCAGAAGGAAGTGCATGAGGACATTGAAGCTGTACACGAGCAAACCCAGCAATCTGAGAATAAAGCCACGACAAGCAGGGAATCTGAGGGGTTGAAATCACAGCTGGAGGAGGAAAGGAGGAAAGTGGCCAAGATTGAAGAGGACCTGGAGGAACACAGAAACAAGCTGCTGATGTTGAAGACTCAGAAACCTGTTGAAAGAGTGGAAGAAAAGGAGGTGATAGAATACTACAGAGACCCCCAGGTGGAGAGCAACCTGTCTAAGATGGCACAGCAGATTGAAGAGGAAGGCAAAAAGAGGCAGAGCCTGCAAGAAGACATTGATATGATGAGCCGGAAGCTTGCCCAGATGGAGAGTGAGAAGAAAGTCATTCCTGCCCAGCTCCTCACCAAAGAGATCACAAAAATTGAGAAAGATCCAAGCCTGGATAGCCAAGCAGCCAGTCTTCGTCAGGAGATCAAACGTCTCCAGGAGGAAAGCTTGGCTGCTGCTTCTGAACTCGAGCAGTGTAAGAGAGAGCTGCACGTGCTGGAGCGAAAGCAGCCCAATATCCGAGAGAAAGTGGTGGTGAAGGAGCTGATCAAACTGGAGAAAAACCCAGAAATGCTGAAGTCTGTTAGGACTCTGCAGCTGCAAATTGACGAGGAATCCTTCAAGAGGAAGTCTGCAGAAGAAGCAATAGTGAAAGTGAAGAACAAGATTGAGGAGGTGGAAAGACTAATTGAAACGGCAGAACCCAAAATTATTGTTAAGGAGGTGAAGCAGGTAGAGCAGGACCCAGAGTTATTGAGAGAGTCTTCCAAGCTTAAAACTCTGATTGAAGAAGAAAAGAACAAGAACTTGATGCTTGCAGGTGAGCTGGGAGAGCTGCAGAGCCAGTACAGTATTGCAGAGAAGCAAAAACCAAGGGTAGAGGTTAAAGAGAGGGTCAACGAGATTTTCCTGGTGGATCCTGAAACGGAGCGGCAAATTGCACACCTGAAAAGGGAGCTGCAGGAAGTTACTCTGAAAAGGACAAAGATTGACAGTGAAGTGGAAGAGGCCTTAGCAGAGCTCAATGTCCTCAGGTCACAGAAACCAGTGGTGGAGCTTAAGGAGGTTACAGAGGAGGTGGTAAAACATGAGAAGAGTCCAGAGATTCTTAGAGAAATTGACAGGCTGAAACAACAGCTCAATGAACTTGTGAACACCAATGGCAGGACCCAAGAGCAGCTCATTAGGCTGCAGGGTGAAAGGGATGAATGGAAGAGGGAGAGATCCAAGGTGGAAATCAAGCTGGTCAATAAAGAAGTCATCCGATATGAGAATGATCCACTCTTGGAAAAAGAAGCTGATCGCCTCCGTCAAGAGGTGCGTAACATGTCTCAAAAGAGGAGAGCTGCAGAGGATGCAATCTATGACTTGCAGAATAAATACATGCTACTGGAGAGGCGAAAGCCAGAGGAAAAGGTAGTTGTTCAAGAGGTGATACTGACTCAAAAGGATCCAAAGCTCCGAGATGAGCACAACAGGCTGAGCCGGAGTCTGGATGAGCAGGTGAGCAACAGGCGTCGTCTGGAACGTGACGTGCAGCAGGTTCGTGCGCTGGTGGAAGAGCAAGAGAAGTTGCTCAACTTTCAGGAGGATCGAAGCAAGAGGCTTGCACTGGAGAAGGAGATGAGACAAATCACTTTGAGAATAAAGGAGCTGGAGGAAAGCCCAGCCCCAGTGCAAGAAAAGATCATTATGGAAGAAGTGGTCAAGTTGGAGAAGGATCCAGTCCTCGAACAGTCTGCCAGCAACCTGCGCTTGGAGCTGGACCGTGAGAAGATGGAGGTGCTGAACTTGCAGAGAGAATGCAAGAACCTGCAGATGCAAGTTGATGTCCTGCAGAAAACAAAATCCCAGGAGAAGACCATCTACAAGGAGGTGATTAGAGTGGAAAAGGACAGAGCGCTGGAGAGTGAACGTGCACGTGTCTGGGAGCTGCTGAACAGGGAGAGAGGAGCCAAGCAAAAGGCAGAAGAGGAGGTACGGCGGCTCAGGGAGAAGATTGAGAGAGCTGAAGGCATGAAGAGGATGTGGGCTCGAGAAGAGACGGAGTTGCAGAAAGCCAGGAACCTGGCCATCCAGGAGAGAGCCAACTTGGAGAGTGAACTGCGGGAGCTGGAGAGGCAGAAGCAGCAGAAAGTCCTCTTCCTTCAGGAGGAGTCCAAACTGCTCAACCAACGGACTGAGAATGACAGACAGAAGAAGAAGCAGCTGGAACATGAGTTCTCCCTGCTGGAGGCAGACATCCTTAGGGAGAAGGACCAGATCTACAACAAGGAGAGGTTAATCCGAGATCTCCAGTCAAGGGTCAACCGGGAGGAAATCAATCATGAGACCCAGATGAGAGAGACGAACCTCTCCACCAAGATCTCTATATTGGACCCTGAGACAGGGAAAGATATGTCCCCCTATGAGGCCTATAAGAGAGGTATCATAGACAGGGGCCAGTACATCCAACTGCAAGAGCTGGAGTGCGACTGGGAGGAAGTCACCACCTTGGGGCCAAATGGGGAAATCTCGGTTCTCCTTGACAAGAAAAGTGGGAAGCAGTACTCCATCGATGATGCACTAAGGCTGAGGAGGATCACAAAGGAGGAATACCAGCTGTACCGGGATGGCAAGATTCCCATCTCCGAATTTGCCTTGCTGGTGGCGGGGGAATCCAAGCCTCCCCCATCCCTCTCTATTGGCTCCATCATCTCCAAATCCCCTCTCTCCTCACCCACCACCCACCAACCCCCAAGCTTTTTCCCCTCAGCCTCGCAGAAGGGCTTCTGTGACGATACATCCCCCATCGCTGGTGTGTACGACACCACCACTGACACCAAGTACAACATCAAGACCGCTGTTGCAAAGAAGCTGCTTGATCCCATGACAGCTCAGAAGCTCCTGGAAGCCCAGGCTGCCACAGGGGGTATCATAGACCTTATTTCTCGGGACCGCCTCTCAGTCCACAAGGCAGTTGAAAGGGGGCTGATTGACAGAACCTACATGCAGAGACTACTCAATGCCCAGAAAGCTTTCACGGGGATTGAGGACCCAGTGACCAAGCGAAGGCTGTCTGTGGGGGAAGCAGTTCAGAAGGGTTGGATGACCAAGGAGAGCGCTTTCCCCTACCTGGAGGTCCAGCATCTAACCGGAGGGCTCATTGATCCCAAGAAAACTGGTCGCATCCCTGTGCTGGAAGCTGCCCAGACAGGGATGATAACAGGCGACCTGGCCAACAGGCTCCAGGATGAGTCTAACTATGAAAAGGATCTCATTGACCCTGTCACTAAAGAGAAGATCAATTACAAAGAGGCCATGGCCCTCTGCCAGAAGGATTCTCTGAGCAGCCTCCTGCTGCTCCCAGCCACCTCGGAGGGGTACCAGCGGTACCACCAGGGCAGCCGCTCCCCCAGGCTCTCGCGGTTCAGGCACTGAATGGGTTCAGGCGTGCACTGGACCCGGGTCCTTCAGGAGCTCATCCCTTCAAAACACCTCACCCCACGAGGCAGCAGCGATCGCAGGAACGGAGCATCTAGCATTTAGGGCTGCATACTCTTGTATCTTCGCTATCTCTGCTTCCCAACGCAGCTTGGCCGTGCGAGGAAGAAGGTGTGATCGTGAGCGTGTAAGGGGCTGGCACAGGGGTCTCCACAGTCCCCCGGCTGCTGCTGTGACAGCAAAGGGGGGTTGATTGCGAAAACTCCACTGGCAGTAGGTTCAACGTGGTTATGCCCAGAAAGTGGGGAGAGCCACAGTGTTTTCCCGTCAGGTCACTCTTCTGCATGCAATAAATATAGAAAATGCATCTCTGTGGCTGTGTTGTCTCTGCAGGCTGAGGCTGCAAAGTGGCTGAAGACGTGGCTAGTCCTCCCCCCTTGCAATCCTGTGCCCTGCAGCCCCATCTACGAAGGGTTTGCAGGCTCTTGCTCTCTCGATCTCACAGCACCCCCTAAATTTCTTTCTGCATGTAAGTCCATGTTTTTAAAGATTTTGTTATCTCTGTCTTTAAAACTGAAAACCAATGGGACTTTTCTGCCTAGTCACTTGGACACCTCTGAAAGAGGGACTTGGTCACCGAAGGGTGAATTTCCATGTTGTGTTTGAACCAGTCTAAGTGCAGGCAGCTACCGAACAGAGCAGCACCCCTGCCCCTCTGGCTGCCTGTCCCTGGTGCCCCTCTGGCTGCAGCCCAGCGATGCTGTTGGCTCTACAATGACTTGTGTCGCTTCACTGAGCTGCTGGCAGCAGAAGCCAAGCCCCAAGCAAAACCAAACCCTGTTGAAGTAGATGATTTTTGGGGCTTTTCCTGTACCTGTGCAGAGGCAGGTGTGTTGCAAGGGAAGGGCTGATCTTTAGTAGCAGGTTGATGCTTGCAGAAAACAGGGATGTGAAACTGCTTTCTACAGCCCTTGGTCTTGGCTGCAGGCTCCACCCGGCAGTACCTGCAGATCTGCACTTGCTGTTTCTTTAGGCAAGCTTTCACTCCGCTGTGTCACTTCCAGTGCTCAGCCCTCGCTGAAATGAGCAACTCCTAACTCCCCCATGCCCCTGTTGAGGTGAGACATTACATGTTCTTCCCTAGTCTCTACCCTGTTATGCAGAATCCCCTGGCTTTGTGGGATGAGAAATAGGACTTTCTATTGCCACGACCTGCTCTTCCTCCTCTCTCAAGGGCTTTGCTGCTGCTTGGAAAATGCAACACCCCCCAAAAACCCCGTAAGTGCAGAGGTTTTCTCACCCATCAGAGCAGCAGCATAGCCTCTATTGCCATACAGCCTAGCTGGCATGTGAAGTCTGGGCTCCAAGAAGAAATTCTTCCCACGCTGGCAAGCTCAGCACAGTTACAGGTCCCTCTACCTTCCTGCTGGTAGGTAGTGGCTCAGCATTAACAATCTGAGCTGAGCTGTGGAAATGCCAAGATTCCAGTCCGAGATCTGCCCAGGTTCTGTCCCATGCTCTGCAGGGTCTGTGTTTATTGTCAGGCCTATGGCTGGTATCCGTGGCTTTCTCCGCTGCCACGATCAATACAGGGGAATTTGTTGGTTTACAGTGGGGAAAACTGTTCCACGCACCCTAGAGCATCCGTTCCCAGCCTGTTTCCTCTTGGTAGAGCACTGCTGGCCCATGGGGCACTCTGCGTCGCCCTCTTGGCGGGTCTGGGCTAGCAGCAAGGACTGGAGCTGGGCTGTGATGGACGAGGGGACACATCAGGGGAGAAACCCTGGCCTGGCCTCCTGCCAGGGCAAACCCAGCACCCTGTGAGCACAGGGGCGCAGCCAGGTGAGACTCACAACCCAGCCAACCAAGGAGGCTGCTGGCAGTCCTTGGGTCCCAGCTCTTCAAAGCTGCTGGGAGCAGCCTTGCTGTGCTTTGGTTTTTGCTCTCCTCCACTGGCTGAAAGCAGGGAGGATCCATCCGCAACGGGGCTGTCACCTTTTCTGCAGCTTGGCTCTGCCAGACAGGTGAGTTTGTTGTGAGTCTTCCCCTCGCCCGGCTCTGGGGCAGGGTGCTGGGCTGCAGGGCTGCTCTCCTCAAGGGTGCAAATGAGATAACACCGTGCGTGGTTTTTAAAGCAGTGTGATGTTCACCTGGTGACTCTTTCCTGAAGTGCTGATTAAATAGTTTTGGGAAATGCTCTGTTACTAAGGAACTTGGAGTTCTGGGAATCAGGCAGTCAGTTAATCATTTTGGATGAAGTGCTCCCTGACTGCGTGGCGGGAGGTATTTATTTTGGGCTGGGTGAAGGAATGAAGAGGAGATTAGGCAGCTGAGCAGTCTCCCTTAAAGGCTGGTCTGCCTTTTGTTTCTGAAAAAAAAAAAACCCAACACTAAAAAATCCTTTTCTTTCTTACCAAGTGGTCCTCTTCTGCAGAAAGCAGCTCGCATGATGTCCTGTTGAGGTGTCCGTAGGAAGCACCACACAGCCCTGGGGCTTCCCCAGAGCCCAGCTCTCTGGCAGGGTTGTGAGTTGCTTGGGAGGAGCCAGGTAGAGCTTTTCCTCCCTTTTCGCGTACAGGATGATGCACTGCATTGTGGCTTTCCCAGAGCGGTTATTTCGACATAGTTCCCTTTGCTGGCAGTGGGCTGGGTCATAAACATTTGAAATTCAGCTTGTTGTTTCATTTAGTCAGGTTAGATGAGCTGTAGTATTTTTATTTATGTTTCTGGACTGGATTAATGTCTTTGGTATTTATTTCTTAATGCAGTTTTTTTAAAAAAACAACTCTTCTGCAAACAGCTTGTCTGGTACAACACGAGCATTTGTTTGCAGAGAGCAAACAACAGAGCATTGTCTGTACAAAATGAACCGACTTTAAAACATGTATACAAAGGCAGGGAAAGGATTCCCACAGCAGAATTCATCCATGTCTCACAAATGTGCTCCTGCGAGCTGGGTGTTATCATACGGAGGACCAGAGGTCCTGCAGGAGCACAGCAGGGCTTCAATTGTCCTGCAATATGGGTCTTGAGGCTGCTGCGTGAGCCCAGCTCCAAGCTCAATCGTAAAACCCTCCCTCCCAAACAGCAGCAGGTCAGCTTTTTCCAGGCAGCCACTCCAGCACCCCTCCTAACAACAGCTTCAAAAGCAAAGCAACCCCCACCCACCCCAAAAACCCGAGTTTGTACAAATTGCAGAGATGAATGAGCTCCCCAGGTCCTGGTGGCTTCTAAACCTGCTGGGGAAGCACAGCCCCGTGGCGTGGTGGCCCGGAGGGAGGTGAGCAACAGGTTCCAGGGTTTCACTGTCGGGGATCTGTCAGGAGGTGTGGCTCTGCATTAGGGGTGACAAAGGTCTTTTTGATGTCAGGAATCAAGCAGAGCCACCCGCTGCCTTTTGTTGGGTGGGGAGAAGGAATGAATGATGAAGCCGAAGGGCAACAGAACTTGGCTTTAGACAGGTAGGTCTTGGGCTGCGAGGGGCTTCTTCAGGGGAAGCTCTAAAGGTTTCTCTCCCCTGTGCCAATTCTCTGGTATCTAGTAGGTGGGGAGGGAGGTTTATGCTACAGCTGTGAGTGCAGCTGCCTCTCTCCTTTACTGCATTGTTTATCTGTCGTGAAACTCCAGGAATGTGATAGCTCTGGAGAGCTGTCAGGTTGTGCTGAAATCAGTGCTTGGGTTCATAGTTACTGCATGTGTGCACGTGCATGAAAAACAGGAGTGGAGAAGTTTGGATTCCCTAAGTTAAAAATCTGTCTTTTGAGTATTTAAGTGTGTAGAATATAACTCTGAACTGTTTGTGGCCACCTCTGATGGAAAGAAAGCCTACCTTACCCTACAGAGACAGCAATGGGCTGCAAACCATCTGTGTTCTGTTCCACAACAGAATCGAGAGTACATCTCTGCACCGGTGAAGGATTTTAGCCAGAAAGGATAAAAGAGAGAGTGCAGGAGAGGAGGAAGGGAGATAGCTCTGTGGAAGAAGGGACCTGCCAGATGCAGGACTGTCCTGCATCACTAGCCCAATGCATCGTGCCAAACAATAAACACTGAGGTCTCTGAACAAATGACAAGCCTTTATTTTTTTTTCTGTACTGAAAGAAAAGAAACAAAGATGTCAAAACCACACCAAAAGTCGGTGACAATTCTGCAAACATTAGAGCAGCAAAAACATTTCCAAGACAATAAAGTGAAGGAAACAGCAGAACATCTGGACCGATGATGGAAAGCCAGCTTTTCAGCTGTTACTGTTTCCAGCCGTATGCAACAAGTGCTTTATGCTAACGGTATCTTTTGGCTTCTCAGTCTGAGCTAAGGCACGAATTAAGACACCTGATAGTGCTCTTCAGCTTGTGAAACAGCAGAACGTCCGCTCTGTTAAACAGCTCAGATTAAACAATTTGTCTAATGCTGACAAAGCCCAGTCTTTGACAATAGCAGCAAAGGGTTGAGCAGAGAAGCGCTCCCCTACCCCAAGTGGAGCTCCAGCACGCCCTGGTGTCAGAAACTGCCACCGACATCCCTGACCGACATCTCCAGTGCTGGAGAGACAGAAATCACTGTGTGTCACCCTATCTCGCTGACTGAGGCAAGGACAAACTTCTGAAACATACTCTCTCACCTACATTTCAGTGTTTTATGCTGACAAATACCCTGCACCCTTTTGCTCTTCAAAACAGCTCTACTGGCTGTAACCCAGACAAACTTTTGTCTCAGCAACAGGCTGAGAGTCTGTAAATGCAAGAATGACCCCCTCCAGGCTCCTCCAGAGAAGTGAGACCTCGGATCCCAGCCAGCCTCCTGCCACGTGCCCAAAGCCGGCTCTGTACTGCTGCCCGGAGGTGCAGGTGCGTGAGGAGAGCTGCGTCCTCTCATCTGCAGTGTCTCTGCAGCGCACGCCGCTCTTCAGTGCTCAGAGGGCTTCTCCAGAAGAAATACTGGTGACTGAGGGCTGCCTTGGCTGAGATGCGCATGCTGGGATCGTACAGGAGCAATTGCTGCCAAGAGAAAAACCCAGCAGATTTAGGATTTGAAAAACCAGATCGATCGCACCTGCACGCAGCTAGGCCCAGTGCAGATGTTGGTTCTGCCTTTTCCCCTCTCCGAGCTTCAGGAGTAACCCACAACTGAAGATACTGTGAGGATTATACTAGAGAGGTTTTCTTGACCTCCATGCAGTGGCTTCCTAGAGGAATCTGCACTGACTGACAGCACCACTCCAGAGCCAGGACTAAGCCCTGTTCGATGGTGGGCTGTTTCTGCAACGGCAGAGGTGAGCATTCAAGCCACATCAGCTAATGCACTTCTGGGTAGATCAGTCCCAAATATGCCTATTCTTTGTCCAGTTTGAAAAAGTCCTGAATGTCCCCGGGTCTTGTTCTGAGCCCTCACTCACCACCAGTAAGTCTCTACCGTCTTGATCTAAGTTGGGAAAAATTTCTTTCATCTCCTTCCTTGCCCACCGGGGAAAGTCCCGCTTGTAGTCAGGCAGCTGGGTCACCCCAGGCCAGGTCGCCTCAGTGGGAGTGCCCAGGGTGCGAAAGATCCGGAAGAGCTGATCGATCTCAGAGTCTCCTGGAAACAGGGCCTTCCTGGTCACCTGGGGAATAAAAAGAAAAAGCAGCCAGTTCCCACCTTTCCATCAGTTGTGTGCTTTATTTCCTTCTGCAAGCAACCTGTTGTCCCAGTAGAGGGAACCACCTGCACAGACCAGGGCAGTTACAATGCAGTGATTCTGCCAGGCAGCACCTGGGAAAGTCACAGGTGTCTGCTTGTCTCCAGCTCCTCTCCATGGCCCATGCTCCCCTTAGGCTCTCTCTCTTTCAGCCAGTCCCTTATCCCTCTTTGTCTCCATTTTCCCAACATCCACTCTTTCAGGCTAGCTCCCTCCCTGCCTACTTACCCAGGCTCTGTCTATCTGCAGCTCGGGAGCTTTGGGAGCTAGGGACAGTGCTGTGACACTGCAGGAGTAACAAGAGCTCTTCAAAACAGAGTACGGACCCCTAGAAGATTCACTGCCGTGATATGAGAGTGTTGGTTCGTTTCAGCCCACTGTGGGGACATTTGCAAGAGCCTCATCTCCTCCCAGGATCACAATGCTGCGCCACCAAGACTAAAGTTACCCCTTCTGCAAGGAGAGGCGTCACATTCCCATGTACCTGGAACTGCAGCCGGACTACAGCAGCTGCTTTGCCTTCTGCCAGACCCCTGAGGGAGACAGATTTCCTTTTGAGCCCACAGCTAAGGATCAGCTAACCCTCAGGATGGACTTTCCACAATACACACCCCAGCACAGGGTAGGACCACAGCATCACACAGATTTTGCATCCTGACCCTCCTTCCCCTCTTCCCATTGCATCTGTGTCCTCCCGGCTCATGAAACAGACTATTTAAACCCATTCTACCATTTCTGCAAAGATGCAGCCGATGCTCCACATATCCACAGCGGTCGAATAGTATTTGCATCCCAGCAGTATTTCAGGGGCTCGGTACCACAGAGTCACCACCTGGTAAGGAAGCAACAAACAAGCTTTGTCTAGGTTCCCTGGGTGAAACTAGAGGCATGGGCTCCCCTCTTCTCAGCTGTAATGCAGTGACTGTACAAATCAGATGGTGACAATGCCATGCTCAATTAAGAGACGCCTTTAGTGACAGCAAGATTGGGATCAACAGATCATTCTTGAATAGGACTCCCTGGAACAAATAAATATATCCTATGCAGAGAAGGTGGGAACCCAGCTTGGAGGCAGGATAGGGTGGAAGCAGTCAGCACACTCTGTGGGGACACAAGGTACCCCCTCAGCTGTGAGTTAGGTTAAGAGCACGTGCCTGGGCACAGCTGTGCCTCAGCTATGGATGAGTAACTTCTGATCCTGCTGTTGTTCACCCACTATAGATCACGTACCCCAACCTCAGGTGGCAGACAGCCCCAACAATACCTCGTGAGTGTATGTGCGCAGGGGGACTCCAAAAGCTCTTGCCAGTCCAAAATCAGCCAACTTGATGGCTCCTGCTTCGTTAATGAGCAAGTTCTGCGGCTTCAAGTCCCTGTGCATGACTCTGTGCGAGTGACAGAAGCTCACACCCTGCAGCAGCTGGAAGAGGTAGTTCTAAGGAGAGAAAATAATTCAGACAAGGCCACAATGAAACCACTTTGAAGGCTGGGTTGTGTGAACCAACACACTTTGGACCATTTACAGAGCAGAATGGGAAAAAAAGCCTTGCAAGCCACTACTCAGAGCTGCACACAAACTGCTCTCCCACCCTACACGGGTGCAGAGACTCCAGTTCAAGCAGGAGTCTACCCATCCATTACTCTGTACAAAGGCAATTAGCAATAGATCCCTCAGTTGTCCTCTTAACAGCAGTTTGTTCTGCAGCGAGATGGGCTGAAGAACCTGGAAACAGCTGGGAAACCAATGTGCTGAGCAATAGTGCCAGGAGGTTTTCCCAGATGAAATGTTTCAGATCTGAGAGGCTGAATGCCTACAGCCAAGAATGAATCTCTTCCAGATGCAGTCTGGGTAAGAGCAGCTCAGTGCTGGCTCTGCCCAACTGAAGGCAGCAAGGACACCCTCTCTGCCTTGCCTATTAGCGCTCCTTCCACACTGTACCTTGACCAAGCTTAAAGGAAACTCTCCAGTTCGGGATGAATCGATGTATTTCTTCAGGTCCTGATTCAGATACTCAAACACCAGATAGAGCTTCTTCTGGCTGTGTATGACATCCAGGAGCCTGCAAAAGAAGTGCAAGCACATCTCTCAGTACCTTTGTGTGGGAATCCATGCTATGCAGGAGTGTTAGTCTCCTCTAGAGTGTGTGGGAAGACCTTCTCCAGACCTTTGCCCAAACATACCCAGACATCCCTCCTCCCACAGATGCCTCTGCTTTGTGCCTCCTTTGGAGCAGAGAGAGGCAGATATAAAAGCAGCATCTGGTACAAGGCAGCAGCAGCTTGCATCAGCCTGTGTTGCTGAAGTAGAATGGCAGTGCTGTGGCCTATTGCTGCAAACCTGGTAAGTGCAAGTGATTCCTGCATTTTCCTGTTTATTTTGGTCCTTTCTGGGCAGTCAGGGAAGGACTGGGAGGCCCTTCTTGCTGCCTGTACCCAGAGCTCCCTGTGGGGATGAACAGGAGCTCATCAATATGCTGGAGGGGAGGATTCATCCAGGTCTTACCTGACTATGTTGGGGTGCTTCAGCTCCTTCAGCAGTGAGATTTCTCGGATTGCAGTGCTGGGGACACCCTCCATCTCCCTGCAACAGGGACAGGCTGTATGGCACCCATCCCCCAGTGGGATCCTGCAGCCCATCAGGATCCTGTGTCCCTTCTCCCTTCCATTGTGCCCCATTGCCTGCCCAGGGGAGGGTCTCTCACACTGGGCACCCCGCCTTTGGGATGGAGTTGCACATGGGGCAGGCTGGGGCGAGGCAGGGGGAAACGGAGCTGTGGGGAAGGAAAGGGAGAAGGTGACCTAGACAGTGTGAACTGTGGGGCAGAGCTTGTCTGGGAGCACCTGGGGGCACATTTGGAGAAGCAACAGTTTAAATGCCCAAGTCTCACTTTTCTGGAGGTGGGGGGAAACGAAAGCTCCTTGACCCTCAGGCAGCAGCCTCCACTGTCCTGAGGGGCACATGGGCTGCACTCCCACCACCGTGTCTGTGGTCAACATTAACACCCCTCATTGTAGAGACAGCCGAGGGCCGACCCAGGGGAACAGTAATAAGCTTTTATCTGCTCAGTCCCCACCCTGGAGGGGTTGAAGTCAGCCCTGCCGGGACGCTGAGCCTCCCCAGGCCCTGGCACCTTGCCCCTGAGGGAGTCCAAAATGGCGGCTGCTTCCCCCTGCCCTGGCCACGGCACCAGGGCCAGAGAGTGCCAGGTTAGGCTCTAGCTGCTTGCATGAGCCTGTAGAGACATTGTTTTCCCTCATGTCAGGCTTTTTTGAGCCTCTCCCACCATTTTGGACACTGGGCTGCGCTCATGGGCCCCCTGCTCACTCCTATGGCCGGCT